>NC_045171.1:8909457-8929457 GCF_900700415.2 Clupea harengus
GTGTGTGTGTGTGTGTAAAGGAGTACATGAATGTGTGTGTGTGTGTGTGTGTGTGTGTGTGTGTGTGTGTGTAAAGGAGTACATTAATGGGTGTGTGTGTGTGTATGTATGTGTGTCTAGGAGTACATGAATGTGTGTTTGTGTGTGTATGTGTTTGTGTGTGGGAGCACATGAAGGAGTGTGTGTTGGTGTGTGTGTGCGTGATATTGTTGCGGGAGGTAGGTTCTCCGACGACCAGGAAAAAAAGCTTGTCGCAAGAGAGAGGGGTTCGAAAAATAATCATTAGGGGGAATTACAACGGACGGGTGGACTCTAGCCCCACGGCTCAGCAAGGCCGACACGGCTCCCAGGCCACAGGCTCTCACTCCACTCCAAATAAACGCCATTAATTAGCTGCTGACATGGCCCATAACAGGGAACAGAGGCGTCCTCCCACTCTCTCTCTCTCTCTCTCTCTCTGTCTGTAGTCTGTCTTTCTCTTTCCTTTTCTCTGCCCCCCCTCCCCCCCTCCATTCTATCTCTAGACAAAGGCTTGGAGAGCAGGAGCAGCCAGGGGGCCGGAGGCGGGTGGGTGAACTGATGTGAACCCAGATCGCCTCGGAGCCGTGCTCGTCCGACAGCACCAGACACCGGAGCGGAGCGGAGCGGCCAAAAGACATTTATTAAAGTCTGCAGCTCCCTGCCTCTGAAGGACAGCACTGATTGATCCAAGTAATCTATCTACTTTAGAAGTGATGAAGACACCCGCCCCACGCCTCCACACACACACACACACACACACACACACACACACACACACACACACACACACACACACACACACACAACCCCACTGAACAGACCTCTATAGGCACCACCTTCAGACAGTTTCTAGAAAGCTCCAATCCCTGGCGGACACGGGTTATCTAGGACCGAATAACCGCCCCAATTCATAGCCTTATGCGTGCGTGCGTGCGTGTGTGTGTGTGTGTGTGTGTGTGTGTGTGTATGTATAAGGGGGCTATCTAAACAGTTACAGACTTGTGGTGCGGGGCATCCCCCAAAGATTGTCTGAAGGCACCACCAGCGGCTTGCTACAGCTCTAACAAATGTACTGATGACAGACGGTGCGGACACGGAGGGTTGGGGGGGGGGGGGGGGGGGGGGGGGGGGAGCTGGTCTGGGGTCAGTCGACTCAGAGTTCCGTGCTTGAGTAACACATCGGAGAGCTACTGCTGCTTGATGAAGGGCCGTTCCGACTCGGACAGCCCGCCAGCCAGACGCAAGACCAAATCCAAAGAACCAGAGAAGTCTGGAGTCTGCTGACGCTGACCGAGAGTCTCCAGGGCTTGTTGCTTGATGTTTCTGAAGGCCAAAAGCTTGGAGGGATCAAAGAACAAAGAGGACCGCTGAAGTATTTGGTGAAAACGTTTTTTTTTCCACATGGCCAACAGTCGATCGTTTGTGCCGTTTTCACTTATCCGGCAAAAAAGGTACTAAATCTACGGTCCGCTACAGTGGGTGTCAGTTCAAAACGGCAAAAGAGAAATGCCAAGAGAACCATGATTGATCGGAAAACACAATGTGTCAGACCAGGTTTCTCCCTAAAATATGGCTCCTTTAGGGGTCACTCTGTGTGTGTGTGTGTGTGTGTGTGTGTGTGTGTGTGTGTGTGTGTGAGAGAGACAGAGAGGGTGTGTGTCCGCATTTACCTTCTTCTCTGCCTCGTACTCGGCCCAGGCGGCCTTGCGGTCCTCCTCGCTCAGAGCCTCCTCCTCCTTGTGGTCCAGCAGGGAGTCGTGCTCATGGTAGCCCACCAGGTGATCCTTAAAGCTGTGCAGCAACTCCGCCAGGAAGGTGTCCTGTGGGGGCAGGGAGAGGAGACATGGGTCAGCATACACCATGGAGACGCACACGCTCTCTGACTCTCACTCTCACACACACACACACACACACACACCTTGTACTTAAATCACACACACCCGCAGCTGCATTCACACACACACACACTTTCTATTGCACCTATATAAAAACACACACACACACACACACTTTCTATTGCACCTATATAAAAACACACACACACACACACACACACACACACACACACACACACACACACACACACTTTAGGGCATTAACAATGGCTCCGCCAATGCAGAGAGCAGACCGTTATTTGAGCAAAGATGGCTCCAGGACCAATCCAGCACATTTTCTGCTCATTATGAAACGCATCGCTTGCTAAACACACGCGACTAGTCTGAGGCGAAGTGCTGCAGGATACATGTACCGCACCTCTCGCCTGGGCCTGTCAAACATGGCCGCCGCTGCAGCACCACTGTTATGGAAAGCAGTTGGGCCGCCCGGTGTGTTAGTTTGTCCGCTCGTGCGTCCGTTTTGCGGTTGCGTTCGAGAGGTTTGGGTTACCGTCCAATGCCACGGTTTGCTTTTCTATGTCTAGCTGCACCCTCTAACATTGGAACCTTCACAGTGCTGAGCAAAAAGACTCTCAAGACTCATAGAGTGTGTGTGTGTGAGAGTGAGAGTGTGTGTGAGTGTGTGTGTGTGTGTGTGTGGGGGGGGGTTGTTGAGTGTCATAGGTTAGGGATGGCGTTGTGCAGGTTTGTGTAGAACCACTTGAATCGTTAACCCCCCCTAGTCTCCATCTGATTGGCCAGAGGACAATGATCTCACCACTACAAACACAAATTAATCACGAGCACTGTCACAGCAGCAGAAAATGGAGACGGCCTTCAGGAAAACAAATTGCATTGAAGGGCTGATTGCGGACTCTGGGAACGCAGGAACATGACGAGGGAGACTGTGACCTGAGGGGGAAATCAGATCCCTGCTCAGACACACACACACACACACACACACACACACACACACACACACAGAGAAGGACCAACTTGATCGGGAACTATTTATAGGAACAACCCGGGGAGATTGGGAGAGAGGCAGCGGGGGCGGGGTTTCAAAGACAGAGAGGAAGGAGAAAGAAAGAACAAGAAAATACATGTGAGGGCAAAAAGAGAGAGAGAGGGAAAGAGTAATAGACAGAGAGAATGAGGGAGAGAGAGAGAAACAGAGAGGGAGAGAAGTGGAAAAAAGATAAGGTGGTTGGTGGAGAATAACAGGTAGGAATAACAGAGTGAAGTGCCCGGGACATGACGACAGACAGCTGCAATGCTGGGCTGGGCCACCACGGCCGCCTGCAGTAACCAGCTCTGATGGCCACACACACACACACACACACAACACTACATGTGGCCTCACACAGGCCAGTTAAGACAGCACACATACAGAAACACACACACACACACACACACACAGATATAAAGTCTCACAAGACATACAAAAACACACACACAAATAAATAAATAAATAAATAAATAAATAAATAAAGTATCGCAAGACCTACAAACACACACACAAAAAGAGGCTCCCAGTCATAGAGAGCCACACACAGAGACAGACACAAACCGAAACACAAAAGCAGTCACCCCCACCATGCACACACAGCGCCATGTGAAACATATGAACATTAAGCGCCATGTGAATAATATGAACATTAAGCACCATGGAGCGACTTTCCCTGGGCATCCCAACATGCACTGCAAAGGCAACGCAGACTGGAGGGAACATCTCCCTGCATTCCAACAGAGTGCTGCAGAACACCAACCAGAGTGTTTACTTTAGCCTTGTACACGAGACACGGGGAGAGAGAGAGAGAGAGAGAGGGAGAGGGAGAGGGAGAGAGAGAGAGAGAGAGAGAGAGAGAGAGAGAGAGAGAGAGAGAGAGAGGGAAAGAAAGGAGACAGAAAGAGAGGGGATGAGGGAGAAAAGAGACAGGGATAGAGAAAGGAAAATGGGGAATGTGTGAGAGTGTGCACGTGCGTGTGTGTGTGTGAGAGGGGACTGGGGAACATATATTAAGGAGAGAAGCATAATGGCATGGTGCAGGCCTGCTCGCAGTGGGTGAAAAGGTGGTGGAGCAGATGATGGAGTTGTTGCTTACATCTCCTGAGAGAGCATTTCAAACACTACCTCCACGGCTCCCTCCACACACACACACACACACACACACACACACACGGCTTTCTGGCTGGCGGACTCACAGGGTGGGCACAGAGAGTTGCAGAGGCGGTGAAAGCACGAAGAAAGGAAGACACACCCACACACAGACACAGACACAGAGGACACACACACACACACACACACAGACACAGACACAGACACAGAGGACACACACACACACACACACACACACAGACACAGACACAGAGGACACACACAGACAGACACAGATGGCACACACAGGGTAGTCGTAGGGCACAGACTCCCAGTCAGACACCTGGCTTATCTGTGCCGCTTCCAACCCCGCCAAGGCCAGACGTCCAGCCTCAAGTGGGTCACGGACCCCCACAACAGATTCAGATGAGACACACAGACACAGAGAGAGAGAGAGAGAGAGAGGGAGAGTGAGAGTGAGAGAGGCAGAGGGAGAGAGAGTGGGAGAGTGAGAGAGGGCGAGTGAGAGAGTGAGTGAGAGGGAGGGAGTGAGAGAGTGAGAGGGACAGTGAGAGGGGCAGAGGGAGAGAGAGATGTTGGGATTCCTGATTAATCTGCGGAGCTGGAGGGCTCCAGGGTGGTCTCCCACCCAGATCTGCCCACCCCGGCCCCAGCGCCGGGCCCCACCCCCCTCCAGCCCCAACCTCACCCCTAATCCCATCCATGGCCCCCCGTCAGTAACAGGAGCCGAGCACATTGTCATACGGCTGGGCTGGAGCACTCACAAGAGCAGTGCAACACTATCCACTTACCCCGCCAGATGAGGGCGGGAGAGAGAGGGAGAGGGAGAGAGAGAGAGACGGAAACAAAAAAAGAAAGAAAGACGGAGAGAAAGAAAGAAAGAAAAAGATGAAGATGAAATGAAAAAGTGGTTAATGTCCTGAACACAGGTTCATTTCTTCTCTAGGGGGTCAACGAGGAGGGGGAGAGAGAGAGGGAGAGAGGGAGAGAGAGAGGGAGAGAGAGAGGGAGGAGAAGAGGGAGGAGAAGAAGGAGAACAGCAATGCTGAGAGGGGAGGCACAGGAGGTTCTGCTCCAATGACCCCTCATGATGAACTACGCAAGTACACAGAGGACTTTCAGCTCAGACAGCAAGAGATAAAGAGTGTGTGTGTGTGTGTGTGTGTGTGTGTGTGTGTGTGTGTGTGTGTGTGTGACAAAGAGAGTGAGAGAGGAGCAAAAGAGGGAGGGAGATAAGACAAATGGGGAAGGGGAAAGGGAAACGGAGAGATAACCGGAGATTGCCGCCGTTCTTTCTAACCCAGCAGGGCCCCTGTGCAACCCTCCACTCTTTGAAGAAAACAAACCATACAGGTATGACCTTCATTTGTCTCCATCAGTTAAGTCCCTGTCCCCCCCTCTCTCGCACCCGGAAAAACACACTCAGACCAGTGCAAGAACAAGTCGATGGCAACCTGTTAAAAGTTGAGGCACGCTCTTTTCCCCCGCCGCGTCTTAAAAAGCACAGAAATAAATAAGCTGCCGACACTAACCCCCCCAAACCCATTCCCCCCCGCCACCATAGACCTGTCCCACTCCCTGCCCCCCCCCCCCAGCCCTGTCCCACTCCGGTCCCTGGGCCAGCTGGCAGGGATGGCGGATTACTGTGCAGGGCCTTCCTGCCTCGGGGCCTGGAAACAACGCTGATTATCTCATGTTTCTCATTCCAAGCTACAGGTTTGTGTGGAAAAAAAAAAAGACCGATTGAAAGAAAGAAAAAGAAAGCGAGAGAGAGAGAAAGAATGAAAGAGTGTACAGCACCTCTGCTCAAAACAAAAGCCTCCACAAATAGTTCTATTAATGTAAAGCAGCACACACGAGAGAGACAGAGAGACAGCAAGAGAGAGGGGGGAGAGCGACAGAGAGAAAGGGGGGAGAGTGACAGAGAGAGACAGCGAGAGAGAGGGGGGGGGAGAGAGAGAGAGAGAGAGAGAGAGAGACACAGCGAGAGAGAGGGAGAGAGAGAGGGGAGCAAAGAGAACACAGAACCTAGAGAGAAGGATGACAACAAGAAACACAGAACCAATGACAGCCGGAGAGGGAGAGAGAGCGAGAAGAGAGATCTGACCAAAGACACAGGGAGAGAGAGAGAGAGAGAGAGGGGACAGACAGACAACAGAGAGAGAGAGAGAGAGAGAGAAAGTGTGAGTGAGAGACAGAAAAGGAAAAAACTAATGAGAGAGTAAGAGAGAGAGCGCAAGAGAAAGAAAGAAAGGGAGCATTAATGGGCCAGGGGCGTGTTTCCCGACAGTGTCTTTAAGCAGCTACCACAGTTAAATGATAGAGAGACTATCAGTTTGAACACTCCCTCTCCACGGTTACCATGGTGGCTGGTTAACGGTGCTTTGGGGCAATGCAGCCATGCGCTGAGAGAGCCATGCAGTCGGGCAATGCAGCCCTGCGCTGAGAGAGCCATGCAGTGGGTCAATGCAGCCATGCGCTGAGAGAGCCATGCAGTGGGGCCCTGCGCTGAGAGAGCCATGCAGTGGGTCAATGCAGCCCTGCGCTGAGAGAGCCATGCAGTGGGGCAATGCAGCCGTATGCTGAGAGAGCCATGCAGTGGGGCCATGCGCTGAGAGAGCCATGCAGTGGGTAGAGTAGCTCAGTTCCGCTCTCTTGCCTCTGTGCTCATTAAGGGAATATCCATGGCATAGCATTACAGCCAAGAGTTCCCCTCTGAAGTTTTAAACTGAGTGTGAGTGTGTGTGTGTGTGTAGTGAGAGAGGGAGGAAGACTGAAAGAGACAGAGAGAGGGAATGAGAAACAAGAGCAAGTGCACTCTTAAACTGTAAAACCACTCTGGCTAAGGCTGAGGCACAGCCCCCCCCCCCTCCATCTCTTTCTCTCTATACTCTTCTCCACTTTGCCTAAACAACCTATTTCGCATTGTTTTCAAACGCCTGGCAATGAAAGGTTCAGAGAGCACTTACAGGAAAGCCTGCTCCTGGCAAACGCTCCTTCACCTGGTTATGTGGGGGTGAGAGAGAGGGGGCGGGGGGGGGGGGGGGCAGGTACCAATGTTTCAAGTGTAGGTGTAGGTGTGTGTGTGTGTGTGTGTGGGGGGGTGGGGGGGTGTTCAATGTACATCTACATCTATTTGGGGCACAGAGGGTTAAATGTTATTTCGGGATTTTTCCCCCCCGCCTCTTAATCTTTGTGCTGCTCAGAGTTTCTTGTTCTCTCGGAATGAGCGCGCTCACAGCAGAGTGTGCACTTACTCCTCGGAATGAGCGCGCTCACAGCAGAGTGTGCACTTACTCCTCGGAATGAGCGCGCTCACAGCAGAGTGTGCCCAGCCTTCTGCCTCCCAAAACGTCTGATTAGGCCTTCTCTTCTGTCTTTAAGTGCACCCCCCCAACTAACCCCCCATATTCACACGATTTATTTTATTTCGCTCATTACCGCCACTATAAACCCCAGCAGCCCGTTCTCTAACAGCGAGGGGTATGACAGAGGGGGAGAGGGAGGGGTGAAAAGTGGAGAGAGAGAGAGAGAGAGAAGGGAAGGCATAAAATCCATGGCTTCCTGTTCTCTTTCGCTCATGCACCTATCCCTTCCACTCTCTCTCCTGGTTTTCTCTCTCCTTTCTCTCGGCCATCTCTTTCTCCTCTCTCTCTCTCTCTTTCCGGGGGTTCTCCTCTCTTTTCTCCCCATCAACTCCTCTCATCTCTCTCGCTTCTCCTCTTCCCCTCTCTCTCTTCTCCTCCTCTCCTCATCTCTCTCCTCTCCTCCTCTCTCTCTCTCCTCACTGGCTCCCAGGTGTCCTCAGCCCTGTGGGGGTGGGGGGACCAGGCCGGCTCCTCGTTCACTGCAGGAATGCACGGGCCTGAGATATTTGTAATACCTGACCTTAGCCAGTCAAAACTAAGACTACAGCTGCACACAAATTATACACACAACCCCCTCCACACACACACACACACACACACACACACACACACACACACACACACACACACACACACACACACACACACACACACACACACACACACACCAGTATAAACACACTCCCAGAGGCCTGCTGACTTCTGGACTGGCACTCAGATCTTCAGTGCTGTCTGACAACACGCTACGCTTACACACTCTTTCACAGACACTTGCTTGCGCACACACACACACACAGAACAGCCATCTTAAAAGGTCGGTGTTGAGAAGTGGGAGAGAACAGAACACGACAAAGTACAACAGAGAGAAGGGAACAAACACAACAAAACTAAAGGACAGACAGGCTACCAACAGGAGGCAGGAGGAGGGGGCAGCCATGTTTTCAAGCACACCACAGCGCTCACATCTTTCTGCACAGATCGCTCACACAGCTTACAAAAAAATGAGAAAAATGTACGGCGAGTGGAGGAAACTGAACCACCCCCACCACTCCAGACGCCTTCATCTCCCCCCGTCCCCCACTTTGAGAGGGACTCATTTAAAGCACATCTGGGCCGGCAGGCTTATTAAGGGCCTGGTTCCTGCTCTCCTAATTACCCGTGCGGCTGGGGCCGGTTCCCCGTTCCTGGGCTCAAACGCAGCGCCAGGGGCCAGGAGCCCCAGCAGCAGTAGCAAATTACTGCTTTCCCACCAACAGCCTGCTGAGAGAACAGCCTCCTGCGAGCCCTTCAACCCCCCCACCCCCAACACCACTGCCATCGCTCTACTTTCGGAGTCTTGGATGGACACACACAGACACACACACACACACACACACAGCCTTAGGGTACATATGTGACGAATGAGGGCCGAACACTAGACTCTTGAGTTGAAAGACACTCACATGCATACATATCCTTATACACTCACACACACACACACACACACACACAACCAAATGCACAGTACAGAGGCACACAGATTCAAATCCACCTCCCCCACCCTCACTCAAGTACTGCAACACACAGTTAATCAAACAACATCAAACAAATCAAACACCTCATACATACCCGCATATGCTCATCATCCGCCCACACACACACACACACACACACACACACACACACACACACCCTCTCCCTGAGCCCTGAGTGACTGCTGAACCCCGTCAGTGCTAAATCGAGCACCTGCAGCCATAAAGAGAGATTTCCTCGGTGACGCCATCTGCTTGGATGCGGATTGATTCAAGCCCAGTGACTACAACGATGATGATGATGATGATGATGATGCTGATAGCCGCAGGTCTTGTCTGTTCTGCATTCGTGTGTCACCCACACTTCGTTAACAGACATGTAAACAAGTCAATGCCACAAGTGCATTTTAGGTGATGAGTGTTCACCCAGAAATGAGGTGTTACTGTAAAAGTGTTGCGCAAAACAGCCCCCCCCCCCCCACACACACACACCCCCCTCCCAGATCAGGCCAGTAAACTCTCCCATAGAGGCCCAGCAGCATGAAGAACTCATGGCGTGATCAAACATCCCACCTGTACTCCAGCGCACTCGTACCTCCCACCCTCATCAAACACACATGACTCAGAACACACACACACACACACACACACAACTCAGAACACACAAAAAGAGGATCAACTGCTGCTAGTCTGAGGAACCTCAAGGAGACTGGCGAGGGGTTGGGAGGGCCGGAAGGGTCGAATGGCGGTGTGTGTGTGTGTGTGTGTGTCTCTCTCTCTGTGTGTGTGTGTGTGTGTGTGTGTGTGTGTGTGTGTGTGTGTGTGTGTCTGGCCCAGAGCAACTCTTCTTTGTCATTAGGGCACAGGCACTTCCCGTTGCTTCCAATTAAAGCCCCTTCTCTTCATCCTCTTCCTGTCCGTCCCTTTTTCTTTCTCTCCCTCCCTCCCCCTCTTTCTTTCTTTCTTTCTTTTTTCTCGTGCCTCCCTGGTGCTTCAGAGGATGCAGGGCATCCATCAGAGGGTCAGAAATAATGACCTCTCATCAAGTGGGTGGGGATGGAGGGGAGGGAAAGAGGAAGAGAGGAGGAGGAAGAGGAAGGAGAAAAAGAACAAGACAAGAGGATGACCTTCACAGATCTTGTAAGTAGAGAAGGAGAGGAAGCAGTGAATCAGTTTCAACAGATGAGGACAGGACCACAGTGAGATGCATGCCCTTATCTGCCAAGTGTGTGTGTGTGTGTGTGTGTGTGTGTGTGCGTATGTGTGTATGCACAAGAGACTGAACTTTTGCGTTTGTTTGGGGGGATATTGACTGGACTGCACAAAACAGAATGTCTGCGTTTTTTTCCTACCGAAAAAATGAAACGCAATCAGAAGCACATCCCATCGAACCAACCTTAAAGCCCAACCCTTTCGCTGATCTGGCCATTGTGGGTCACACAGATGCAGCACCAAGACGCACCAGATCCACCTCACTGAGCAGAGATCTGCTGTTTGTTGTCTGCCCTGTTATTAGTGCTCACATCTCTGGAGGCAGCAACTGACCTGAGATCAACTTTAAAATATCCATCCTACACAGAAGCCAAGAGATCAACTTTAAAACATCCATCCTAGACAGAAGGCCTAGAGATCAGACAGTCATGTGGGTTCTCTTACAGCGTCTTGTAGCTGACCTGAGATCTGCAGTTATTGCGCGTCCCCCGTTAGTGAGTCACACAGACATAGAAGCCGACTTGGAACGAGCTAATGCTGTCCGTTCCGTTATTCAGATCTCCCTGCTGCTAATGCGCAAGGCTACGCCGCCCACATCTCTACCGAGAGACAAGAGGCTAGCGGCGGTGGCCAGTTGCACCTTGTATGGGAGCGCAGAGGTGTGTGCAGACAGCCTGAAACTATGTTCCGTTCCGTAAACTTGGAGCCGAGGGGGCCATGCTGCCACGAGGTCCAGATATGACTAAGAGCTCTGAAGGATGACTGACTCATCGCCGGTGCTATGTGGGGGGAAAAAAAGACAGCCAAACGGATTCCAGTCAGCATGCTGGGAAAACGCATGGCTACCCCCCCCCCCCCGCTTCACTCATATCCAAGAAGCCCTCACACCAGAACTCACGAGGTGAAGCCGACCATGATTCACCTGTCCTTGGCAGGCTCCAGCGCTGATGACCGGTGGAGAATTCAAAATGGCTGCCAACGGGGCTTAGAGTCAATCTGCTCTTGACAACCTAGCTGAGAGGACAGTGTTCATTCTCTCCCTCTCTCTCATAACGAACCGGGAATGCTACCAAATACAAGCAAACGTGTCAACGGAAAACTCACCCTAAACCAGTAGACAGAGGCACTAGCTAATTTGAACCATCATTAAGGGCAATTTTTTGGACCATGGGGTATTACCCAAGGGCTTTGAACTATTGCTCATATACTCAAGGCTGTTAGATAGAACTGTAGCTCAGGTCTCTTCTTTCACGAACATATCAAATATTAAAAGTTCAATTATCGACCTCTGTGGTCATCCAACATGTGACTTCACTGGAATCAGTGAGGTGTGACGTAGCCAATGTAGTTGGATTTGGATCCTTGACTTGAAGATTAACTAAAGGAAAACTTGAAACCAATGAATGAAGGCCTGGATGTGTGTTCAGCCAATGAAATTCTGTTTTGTGGTGCAGGCATTGAGAGCATAAGAAAGTGGACTAATGTCTCTCCCCCTCTCTCACACACAGATATTAAGCACATAACTTCAATAACTTCAAGCACTCGACTCTCTTAACATCTAAACACTGTGTCTGATTCAATGCCTTTGAGCAAGAATAAGCCACTTTTACGACTTGGGCTAAACACTCCCTGCAGTAGTGATTAGGAACCAAGAGTGGGAAAGGGAAGAGAGTGAAGTGGAGAGGAGAGTAGAGAGGGGAACAGGGTATCTGTTGGTTCTCTCTCACACTCACACACACATAAGCAACAAATACATACACTCTCTCTCATGTGCACACACACACACACAAACAGCAGATGGGTTGTGTGTGAGCGTGGTTGTTTAAACGAGAGGCAGGTAAATTACCCCAGCACAAGCGCCGCCCACGAGCCCAGCTGTGATCAGCTGGACACGCCATCAGAGGGAGCGTCGGCTGCCCATAAAACACAGCAGGGGGTGGTGTGTGTGTGTGTGTGTGTGTGTGTGTGTGTGTGTGTGTGTGTGCGTGTGTGTGTGTGTGTGCGCGTGTTTGTTTCAGGCTGTCACAGGCGCACCTGCACGGGGTTGTGGGGTTCCATCAGGTAAACAACCCAGTTTATCGCCCCTGAGTAAAGCGGGAACACATTGCTGGCCTCTCCCCACCAGATCCAGAGGATGTTAGGAGAGCCGCGTAAACAAAGCAGAGGTTAGTGATGACCGTAGGGGAAGGCCATGTGGACTGCAAAAGGTCGCCCACCCCCCCCAAACAACAGTCGAATTCAAAAACACAAGTCAATAAAAGCTCAAAGAACCACCGGAGTCAATAAAGACGAAGGCTAGTTGCGGCACAGAGCTGGCTGCCGAGATGAAAGCCTGATGAAGCTTCGCTGTGTTTTAGATGGAGTCAGCTCAGAGCTATGACTGTAAAACAGTGGTCAGATAAATGCCTGCGTAAATGTGTGCGTGAGTGTTTGTATACTCGATCGAACGCAGTGCTTAAATGTTTAGTGTGTCGGTTGTGAGTGAGTGCCTGCTTGTGTTTGTGTGGAATGGTTTAAAAAAATAAAATAAATAAATAAACAAGTGCACTGTGGGATTGTGCTCAGGGACCGGGGCCAAGGCCGAGAGGAGAGCAGGGGTTCTGGGCCCAATACGGCCCGGTTCTGGCCGCTATCAGACAGGTGCCGCTGGCCCTCGCTCATTAAACACGCTGATGGAGAGACTCCGCAATCAGAGAAGAATGCCGGAAGGTTAGCCACCTGCGCCGTCACCTGCGGCCCCCTTCTTGTTTATTCCCCAATAGAAACGTTTAATGGAACATCTTGACCCGAAACTCCTCTGAACCGGCAGGCCAGGTTGGCCGCGGTGCTCTGGGCTTCACTCGGCACTTTCGGAGCGCAAACCAGCTGTATCGTGGTTTGGATTAGCTGTTTACAGCGTTACATGAATCAAGCGCAGATCTCCACATGTTTTGCTTTGAATGCACACAGAGGGGTTTTAATAGAACGTCTTCATCCCAAACCCATAAGAATGCTGATGGGTGCAGTGCTCATTACAAAGGCAGGACATTTCATAGAACCGTACTGACATATGCTCAGCATTCTCTGGAGGTTTGAACAAGCGTGTCGCATGTTGATGACCTGTGTGGGAGAGACTGCAGGTGGGGACATGGGGGGGTGTACTGTGCCCGTACACACACCCACACGCTCACAGAACACACACACACACACACACACGCTCACAGAACACACACACACACACACATGCACACAGAACAAACACACAACATGCTTCATGAACACACAAACTGTTACTCTCACACACACACACACACACACAAACTGTTACTCTCACTCACTCACACACACACACACACACACACACGCACCTTCGGCAGCACTGGCGTGGAGCGTTTCCCCTTCTTGCTGGTGGGGTCATCCAGCAGCTCCGGCTCAAAGGTGTAGAGCTCGGTCAGCTCGTTCATGGTGAAGTGGCGTTCGATCTGCTGCTGGTCCACCACACGGGATGACAGAGACTGCTTGGCCACCTGGCGGTCGTAGATCTTCTCTTCCATGGTTCCCTGGGGGATAAAGTGTGTGTGGTCAAGATTTGGGAAGGTTAAGTACTTCTTTCATAGGCAAATTAAAGCACATTTGCTTTTTTCTACAAAGCACTCTATACAAAAAGCACTCCATAGTAGTCAGGATTCAAGGTTCTTCAGGCAGACCCAGGGCTCACACTCACTAACAGAGGTGACCTTCTGTGTGTGCAGGCCAACATGCTCTACCATCTCACCTCTACTGGGTGCATTAGGCCTGGCAATAGGACACAGAGAGAGAGGAGGGGGGTGGGGGGAGAGAGGGAGAGGGAGGGAAAGAAAGAGAAAGAGAGAGGGCGAGAGAGAGAGACACTCACAAGAAAAACAGAAAGACAGACAGACGCAGAGAAAGAAGAGGAGTGAGAGCGAGGGGGCGAGTGAGAGATGGAGAGACAGAAACAGACGGCCTCAGACAGCACCTCTCGCTCCGGTTACCCGCGCATCTATTCAGAGTCAGCCAGGCGTGCAGCCCAAAAAGCCTCTCCTCTCCCCCAAACCACCACCCCCCACCACTCCCCTCCTGCCCTGCCATGTCTCCTTAGCATGACAAACGCTAATGGAGGACACCTCCACCTCCGCCACGGCCCCTTTCAGACGCCACAAAAGATGCCTTGTCCCAGGGAAGCTCTATTACATAGGGGGCAGGCAACCCCTGCAACTGGGCTCCGCAAGGAAGGGGGGGCAGCTCTCTTTTCCTCCAAAAAAGGGGTGATTAGATCAGGGTAGGGTGGGGTGGGGTGGGGGAATGGGATTGAGGAGGAGGAGGTGGTTGGGGGGCATGAGAGGTCTCACCTGAGCCAAAAACCTGTAGACGAACACGGGCCTGATTTGCCCGAAGCGGTAGACGCGGAAGATGCTCTGGATGTCATAGGACGGGTTCCAGGAGGCGTCGAAGATGATGACCCGGTTGGCAGCCACCAGGTTGATGCCCAGAGAGCCTGCTCTGGTCGAGATGAGGAAGAGGCGACCCCTAGAGAGGATGACCGGGGTGGGGGGGGAGAAGAGCGTATAGTATTGATATTACTGGATTCAAATTTTGACCCTGCCACGTCTGGACCTTTACATCAGTTGGTGCTTCTTGAAAATGCTGCATTTTAACTGGTGTATGTAATAGAGAGAGAGAGAGAGAGAGAGAGAGAGAGAGAGAGAGAGAGAGAGAGAGAGAGAGAGAGAGAGAGAGAGTGTGTGTGTGTGTGTGTGTGTGTGTGTGCGAGGAGTTGTCTACCTGATATTGCTGGTATCGTTAAAGTCCTCTGCCCATTTCTTTCGGGTCATGGCGCCGGTGGATCCATCCAGGCGATAGTAGTCAATGTTCGGGAACCACTTCCCCTCTCCTTCAGCCCAACAAGCAAGCAAGCAAACAAACAAACAAACAAAAACATAACGACCGTTAGCAACCCCAATTGGTGTTTTCTCTTCGAGTTTCTCACTCTTGATCATGCCGTCCTCCTTAGTCTCCGAACATCACACCCTCGTAAAAATCAGACTTTCATGCAGCCTTTCCAAAAAAGGCGCCTAAACACTGGCTGAATGGGACCAGAGATCAGAGCGGGCCCTGGGCACAACGCTGGAATGTAACGGCAAAAACAACCGTTAACATTCATGTTGCAAATAGTTGTTAACTGTTGGGCCTCCGCTGCCAGTCTTTATGGCTGGCCAAAGCACATTGGTTCAGATTAGGCTTATATAACTATGCATTAGCAAAACTTTGCAGGAAACTCCAGGTTTATTAGTGCCAAATGAACTGGCTAACAGGTTCTCAGCAGTGTGTGCTTATTCTGAAGGAAGGGGGTTGGCCACACACACACACACACACATATATATATATATATATATATTAGTGCTGTCAGTTTAACGCGTTATTAACGGCGTTAACGCAAACCCATTTTAACGCCGTAAATTTTTTTATCGCGAGATAAACGCGATGTTTTTTTTTATTAATTTTTTTTTTTTTTTTAGATTAACGTTCTTTTTGGCCTCGCAAACTGTGTAGTAGGCTAACGTTACGGTTTGAGTGAATGGTGAGCGCAATACGGCGAAATGGATGATAAAAAGCTTTTGAATTGAAATACTTTTAAAAGTTGTGTTGTGCAAAAGAAGCGAGCTTCACTGTTGTCTGAAAATGTCAACAGGCAGCTGGCTGAAATCAAAGAAGTAGTAGGCTTACCTTTTATTGGTAACCTAACTGTTACGGTTCATTGTTTCTGAAATAAGAGGCCTGACTGCTATGTTCCCAGCAAACTTGAAAAAGAGAAAATATTAAGCCATGGTTTAACTGCACTATAGGCTGAGTCCTTGTTTACCTGAAATGTGCACTTTATAATTTTATTTTGTACGGCCCTGTTTGGCAATGTTGGTTTTCAATATAATAAAACATTTGCTTAAAGCAATCCAATCCACGTTTCCATGTTGATAAGGGCATTAAAATAAAAATAAAATTATGGATATAAATAAACGAAGGGACATTTAGAATAGATACAAATTTGCGATTAATCGCAATTCATTTTGAGTTAACTATGACAAAAATGCGATTAATCGCAATTAAATATTTGAATCGTTTGACAGCACTAATATATATATATATATATATATATATATATATATAGACAAGCAAGCGAAGACAGACAGACACACACACAAACGTGACTAATACAAGCAGGCACAGAAACACACATACACACGCAAACAAGAATGTACATCTTTCATGACCTCACACACATGCACAAATCACCCAACACATATCTCTGGCCAATTCACAACACACTCCCCTCATGCATGCAAGCTCACTCTCCCCCTCTCTCCACACACACACACACACTCTCTCTCTCTCTCTCTCTTCCACACACACACCCTCTCTCCCTCTTTCTCTCTCTTCCACACACACACACTCTCTCCCTCTTCCACACACACACACACACTCTCCCTCTTCCACACACACTCTCTCTCTCTCTCTCACACACACCCTCTCTCTCTCTCTCTCTCTCTTCCACACACACACCCTCTCTCCCTCTTCCACACACACACACACACACACTCTCCCTCTTCCACACACACACACACACTCTCCCTCTTCCACACACACACACACACACTCTCCCTCTTCCACACACACACACACACACACTCTCCCTCTTCCACACACACACACACACACTCTCCCTCTTCCACACACACACACACACACACACACACACAGATAGGTGGCTGTGTTGAGAGCGGCCGCCTGCTCTTTAATATTGTGTCTGCCCCCTCCTCATGTTCATAACTAACATTTCAGTATGGTTCCAATTACTTCACTGTGATCTTTTCATTACAAATTGCAAACCCTTAAGCAAACATTTTTTCGTGGAATAAAAAAAAAAAAAAAAAAAAAAACTCAAGGTCTAATCATTTTCAAAATGAAAGCAAAAACAGCTGTGGCGCTTTAATTAGGAACATGACCTTATGCTAGAGGCTGTGTGTGTGTGTGTGTGTGTGTGTTTGGGAGTTTGTTTGTCTTAGTCTCAGATGTGTGCAAGACTGAAATAGTTTGAGATCCTGCAGTGTAAGTTGCTGCTTGTGGTCATGAAAAAATAAAAAATAAACAAAACAATACAAACCTGGACACACACACACACACACACACACACACACACACACACAGAGGAGTGCATGACAGGTTCATCTCTGCACTGATGTCTGAAAAGCCCTCATCACCCTCAAGCTCAGCACAGCCATCAGCGCCACTAAATAAAAACAAATGACAAACACTCACAGAGTAGTTAGCGTCTTTAGGGATTTGTACAAAGCGACTATGAAGCATCTTGAAAAGATCAGAGGAGACATAGCCAACCCCTGACACTGACACCCTTTAAGAAAATACCATAAACACAAAACTGAACTGAGCTGAACACCGAGTCTCTTCTAAGAGAGTCAGAATCGGAGTCTGAGAGAGAGAGAGAGAGAGAGAGAGAGAGAGAGAGAGAGAGAGAGAGAGAGAGAGAGAGAGAGAGAGAGAGAGAGAGAGAGAGAGAGAGATCACTGGTTGGTGTGGTCACTGGACTGTGCATAGCCTAGGGTGCAGAGGTGCGGCTGCAGTGCATGTTCCATTACATTGGGTGCCCATGGGGCGTGGACTAGGGGCAGGAGGCTGGCATGGTGTGGCACAGTTGAGAGGGCACTGAAGGTGGGCACCTGCGGGGATGTGCTCGTGCCACTGAGCAGGGACAGAACAGGCATCACACACACACACACACACACACACACACACACACACACACACACACACACACGAGCACCCGCGTATGGCAACAATGAGACATGTCTGAGCGGCATATTCCTGCCACCTCAGCTAAACAGTGGAATTTGTATGCAATTGTGTGTGTGTGTGTGTCTGGAGTCCTTCAATATGTTTGTTTAAGAAAAAAAAAAGCCCCCAACACACACTGAAGTTGACAGCAGGCTGTTTAAGAAGGGGATGGACTGGGGTGGGGTGGGCTACCTTTGTATGGAGACTCCTTCCCCTCATCTTTGGCTCTACAGGAGAGCTCCAGGAAGTCTTCTATCAGGTCCAGAGAGATGAGGGACTGACTGAACACCAGACTGCAAATCACAACATGAAGGGTTGTTCAGATATGAAGCACTTGCATACATACAATATAACAACGCAATAGATCACTGAATTCTTTTTTTACAAAAGGAGAATAAGAACGGGAAAATGAGAGAGATAACCGGAGATTGCCTTTCTTACCCCTGCAGGGCCCCTGTGCAACCTTCTACTCTTTTTTATTATTATTTTCTAAACAAACAAACAAACAAACAAACAAGTGCACACAGGTATGACCTTCATTTGTCATGTGTGAGAGACTCACACTTTTTCCTCCATCTCTTCTGCCATGCGTAGGATCTCAAAGAGAAGCGAAATCTTTCCGGAATGTGCCAAGATCTCTGCATCCGCCTCGGTCACAAAGTCCTTGTGCCAGTCTGGAGAAAAGGTAGTGGAGGGGACCCTTGCTGTGGATCAAAAAGGTCAAACCAGGTTCAAATCAGATGAAGCAAACTGAAGGGTCAAAGGTCAAGGCAGGTTAAACTCAGATGAGGCAAACCAAAACTCCCGGGAAGGTCAGAAAGGGGAACCAAATGTGGCAAAAAAAAAAAAATATGACTCCCTTCACATTTGTGGAGCACAGACATGAACATTACTGTTACTCAGAAAAACACTGGCCAACACAGCCACCGGCCAACACAAGCACAGATGGATGGGTGGAACTGCTGACACTCATTCCCACCAACACCAACATGACCATGTAGGCCCTTGACACGTGTTGACAGTTCACATCAGTTTTTTTTTTAATTTTTAAACTCACTAATTTTGAGAAAATACAGACAGCCAGGTGGCTGTGGATTTGGACAGAACATCTTCAAACTGGCTGGCTTTTGGGCCCGGTCTGAAATGTTAAATACTGTGATGGTGCCCTTACCCTCCTCCACCGGTTCGGCCCGGTTGCGGCTCTCCGGGTTGCCGCCGCGGGAGCTGGTGTTCCACTCCTTGATGACCTCCAAGTCGTCACT
Organism: Clupea harengus; assembly: GCF_900700415.2. Classification (NCBI taxonomy): domain Eukaryota; kingdom Metazoa; phylum Chordata; class Actinopteri; order Clupeiformes; family Clupeidae; genus Clupea; species Clupea harengus. The sequence goes on from NC_045171.1 coordinate 8,928,670, forward strand.
GTCCGAACCCTCCGAGCTCTGTTTCTTCTTCCCCTTCCCGCGAGCCTTCTTCCTGGGGGGAGGGAGACGGGCAGAGAGGGGTGAGATGTTTCATTTGTGTGTACAACACACACGCACAGTTGCCACCCACTCCCACATAATCTCACACATGATGGAAGAGTTTCACAATCATGTTCCAGTGTGATCGCTCGCTCGCACACACACACACACACACACACACACACACACACACACACACACACACACACACACACACACACACACACACACACACACACACACACTAATGCTGCAATAAAGTTTCAGAGACTGAAAGGAGTGGACTACTACTTTATCAGAGCTTGGTGTGCATGTGCTTGTTGCTTACCGCATGCAACTTAAAGTGTGTGTGTGTGTGTCCTTCTCTTACTTGGGCGCATCGTCCTCAGAGGTGAGGCTCATAGAAGACTCCTCCGTGTCCGAGGCAATGAACTCCTCCATGCTGTCCTCGTCAAAGTAACCCTGGCAACCACACAGCAAACGAGACCAGATTTCACATACAGCTTACAATTAAGCAACTGTGAGACAAAACACCAGTTCACATACACACACACTTAACAAAAACAAACCTTAGACGTGATAGTTATAGTCTTGCTTATCAACAAACGAATTGAAAAAAAATGCTTACTTTTAAAGCAATGCCTTTAACATGGAGTATAAGATGGACAGGCAGACAGATGGAAGGGGTGCAAAAGTAAAAGAGAGAAAGTGTGGCAGAGTGAGACAGTGACAGAAGGGGACACAGACAA
>NC_045171.1:8934457-8981957 GCF_900700415.2 Clupea harengus
GATATAAACATAAACATAGAGATGAACTATGTAAACACACACACCGCAAAGCAACCATTTACTTTAAAAAGGAATTACAAAGTTTTTGTTCAAAACTAACAAGCCAACAGTACAGTTGGAACTGTTGAAATTTAGCAAAAATGTAGGGGTGTAGATATATAGATCCCATACATACACAAGCACATCAGCCTCCACTCCCACACACACACACACACACACACACACACACACTCACACTCAATGAGGTTGTTCTGCAGCGGTGTTCCTGTGAGCACCACTCTCCGGCGGGTCTTGATGTTGTTCATGGCTTTGGAGATGGCCGACGCCTCGTTCTTCAGGATGTGGCCCTCATCACAGATCACAAAATCAGGGCCTGGGGACCCAGCACAGCAAGGTTGAGGGTGAGAAACAGAACCTCCCCCGAAACACACACACACACACACAAAGTCTGGACAAACCGGCCTCTCATAGGCCACGATCAGAATGGTTCACCAACTAAACAACAAAAAAGCTCTCAGTAAGTAGCCTGTGTGGATTAATGTACACTCTGATACAAGCATTGTCTACATATAGCCTAAATCAGTGTTTTTCAACCTTTTTTGCGTCAAGGCACACTTAAGACACAGAAAAAATCTCACGGCACACCAACAACCGGAAATGATATGAAAATCAAACCCAAACATAGTTTCAGCATGAGCATAATATACTCTAAGAAATCAGGGAAACGCGTGTTCTATTTGTTATGTTTTATTAAACTTAACATCATCCTAATGCCAAGATGGCACAGGCTTTATGCCCAGGTACAGATCATTTTGGACAGGCTGCATTACCGCCACACACCTGTAGAACAAAAGACATGCAATTAGAACAATAACTGTCATGGTATATGAACATCGTTAAATGCTAGCTCCATCCACAAAGCGCACGTTAGCCTGGAGTTGGGCATGGCCACTTATATCTGTCGACTCATCGAGTTGCAAAGCAAATTTCCCGCTGCAGCGTATCTTCTCCAAAACAATGCTCTCGATGTCAGCAGACATGTCATCAATACGTCTCGCTATGCTGTTATCTGAGAGGGGAACTTTAGCAATCTCCTTCACTGCATCTGGGCCTAGCATGACATTGACAATGGCTTTGCAGGCGGGTAATATCAATGATTCCCCCACAGTGTGTGGCTTTTTTGACTTAGCTACAAGTTCCGCTACTAAATAGCTAGCTTCCAGGGCTCTCTCGGACACCTTTGTGACCTTTGTCATCATAGTAGCCTGTTTCACAGTGTTGTCACGCAAACTAACAAAATAGTTTGGATCCTTGTTTGGATCACGGCACACCTGACAGCCAGTGGTTGAAGTGGTTGAAAAACACTGGCCTAAATACTCTATGATCTTCCATGAGGGAAACTGGCAATAAAGAAAGACAAGTCATCTAAGGCTTTATTTATGTTGTGGTGGAGGACATAATCTCTTATCTTATTTAAATACTTGGATTTCTGGGTAAACCTGGTCCTACCTGGGTCCACCAGGGTCTTCTGGAAGGTCTCCTTAAGCTTTTTGCTCTTGAGACTGCGGCCTATCGTGAGGTTGCGGTACATCTCGTAGCCAATAATCAGGACGCCGCCATCCTCATGCCAGCGCTGCAAGGTGTATGCCCGCTCCTGAGGGCGCTTCACTGTGGCCAGCTCAATCACCTGGGCACAAAGGGCGGGCGCGTGCGCGCGCACACACACACACACACACACACACAAACACACACAAACACAGTAATTTAGAATGTTAGAGTTTCCCCTGTTATGGAGGACAACCGTGAATACATTTAAAGAATTCCCTTTAAAAATAAATAACTGAGAAAAATTTAATTTCTATTTTAAATCTCATGTCAAACGAAAAAGTCATGAAATGTCCATCCGTGGTACAATGCCAGCGTGTGTACCTCTAAGCTCTCCTCGTCCTTGAGGCCGTCCTGCCACTTCTCAAACTCATTCTTCCAGTTGAGGACAGTGTTGAGCGGACACACCACCAGCGCCGTGCTGAAGTTCAGCTTCTCGCACAGCAGCATGGTATGGAGGAACGTCACCACCTGCAGGACACACGCCGCAACAGCAGGACACACACATTACATTACATTACAATGCAACGTACCTCAGGGGGGAGTACTTGTACTCCATACCACTGCACTTGCTCTTATTTGTTAGTTATTGTATTTTTGTGTTGTGATACGTTGTCCCTCGTGGCACAGGATTTCGTTGTATGCAAATACAATGACAATAAAGGCTTTCAATTTCAATTTTCGTTTTCAATTTCAATGCCATGTTTTGGAGCAGACACGTTGTGTGAGTGTGGTTGATGGGCCACACCACTCACCTGAAGCGTCTTGCCCAGCCCCATGCAGTGGGCCAGGATGCAGCCCGACCCGCCGGAGGTCTTCTTGGCCTTCTTTACAGACTCAACGCAGCAGTCCCAGATGAACTGAACGCCTACAGAGAAGAACAGACTGTGACTGCCCATCCACTGAAGAACAGACTGTGACTGCTCATCGACTGAACGGTTTTCAAACATTCAAATGTTTGAGACCCAATAATGACAATCTGATAAAAAAAAAAACATCCAAAGGTTGAAAGGTTAACCTTCTGTGCACAACCATGAACACCAGTTCCAATGATTTAAAAGTTTATTTAATAATATGTGTGTGCGTGTGTGTGTATATCCATGATTCATTTAGACCGAGGCAAGAAGCCTTTCTGCTCTGGTCACCTACTAGCCCCTATACTTTCCCAAATCTCTGGGAAACGGAGATTATTCTGAGAGCTTAACTACTCAAAACCCAAATCCATCAGGCAGGGTTACCCCCCATTTTCACTGACAACATTTTCAAAACTTTTCAAGGACCCTTAATGAAATTGCCTGAGTCCTTGAGCGCGCACATACCGTCCACTTGATGGGGCTTGAGCTTGGTGACCAGGTTCCTGTGCACCTGCACCAGCGGTTCTTTCGTCTCCTCGTCCTCGTCCAGCACCAGCTTGGTGGTGATTGGACAGTCCATCTGAGACGCCGCCTCAACCACGATCACCTGGGAGCACCAAAAAAAGAAAGAAAAGAGAGAGAGAGAGAGAAAAGTGAGTGCGATCCTGTAGTTGGGGCTTGTTAATTCGGTATGTTTGTGTGGTGTGTGTGTGTGTGTGTGTGTGTGTGTGTGTGTGTGTATGTGTGTATATATATATATATATATATATATATGACACAGTGCACATGCATGTATGAGTGAGAGTGAAAGCATGTGTGAGTGAGTGCGTGAGTGAGTATGTGCATGTGAGCGTGTGTGAGTGAATGTTTGAGCGTGTGTGTAAGTGTGCGTGCGTGTGTGTAAGAGTGTGTGTGTGCATGTGCATGTGTGTAAGAGTGTGTGCGTGCGTGTGTGTAAGAGTGTGTGCGTGCGTGTGTGTAAGAGTGTGTGCGTGCGTGTGTGTAAGAGTGTGTGCGTACAAGAGTGTGTGTGCATGTGCGTACACTCACACTCCTCACCTCTCTGAGTTTTTCCCTCAGAGCCTCCCTCTCAGCGATGCGCTTCCTCCGGTCCTCCTCCTCCTTCAGAGCGTTCACCGTCTCCGACCGCAATTTGTCGTCCTTCAGAATCTTCCGGATCTTCTTGCGACCTTTCGGCGTTCCCTTGTCACTGCCACTCCCAGACCCAGACCCAGACCCAGACCCAGACCCAGACCCATCTTCCTCTTCTCCTTCCTCATCCTCCCCACTCTGCAAATGGCAGACAGTGTTGAGTCAAGTGTGTGAGTGTGTGTGTGTGTATTTATCCCACAGCTAGGGCAGTGCTTTGAATTCACAAAGAAGATTACTGAGCTTCATGACATACTGACAGCCATTTTTCAGGAGACCAAAAGGCTTAAAGTAGATTATTTGAAGGTTTACTCTGCCCCTCCCTACTGTTGGAATTGTAATAGGTTACTGTGACGCACAAAATGGTCTGCTGTAACATTACGGTAATGGACATAGCTACTAAGAAACTAGATGAAACACAGTAACGGTACCAGACACTCAGTAACATTACAAAACCAGATTACATGTACATGATCCTCCAAATGCTTCATGTAATTTAACTTAATTCAAGCACTAGTGCATGATGGGTAAAAAGTAACCTTAGCACTGGAGGAGTCCTGGACTTTGATGCGGCGGCGCTTTTTCTTCTGCTGCTTGTAGCTCCTCTCCTTCTTCGCCTTGGCGGCCTTCTTGGAAGATCTGTGAGGAGAGAAGATGGCTACGTCACTCGAGGTCAAATTATTTCATGAAAAAGTGACGAATATCACAATGAACACCCAACCACCATTCTCACCAATACAAGCATCTTTATCATAAGGGATCACTATGCTCACAGAGTATGACTAATTATCTCATACCCCCTTTCCACCAAGGCAGGTCCAGGGCCGGTTCGGAGCTGGTGCCTAATTCCATACCTGGGGCTACGGGCAGGATTATTGGGACCAACAAGACAGCATCTGGTCTGCCTAAAAAGAACTGGCTAACAAGCTGGTAAGCTGTTATGGTGACAAGAAGTCAAGGGAGTGGAGGTGGTTAAACACCGAGACCTCAGCATGATTCTCCATGAGTGGGTCAAACGCCGAGACCTCAGCATGATTCTCCATGAGTGGGTCAAACGCTGAGACCTCAGTAAGGCCCTTCACGTCTTCCCAGTGGACGTGGTTGAGCATTCCTCCCCCTTTAGCCTGACGGGGCATTTGTTCGAGTTCCAGAGTTCTTGTTATTTTCCTCTTGTTCACTCTGTACGGCTGCGGAGTGCTTATCAGAGGGCCCCAAGGTCGTTGGGGAGAAAAGATAATTGTCGCCTTTGCACCAACATGCAATGTTTTATGTTTAGACACTATATCTGAAAGTCTGTTTTTGTGTCAGAGACGGCTGCATTTGGAAGGCAGCATGTAATCATCCCCTTTTCGTTTACATGTCCAACAACAGGGTCAACAAGAATGGGGGTTGTGGGTTAAAAGCTGCTTCTTGTAGGGGCCCACCTTTCTGGTGTTGTGGTTTGATCGCTTTCTACTTTCAGTCTCTTCCCGGGGAAGTTCCTCTTCCAAGTCTCTGAGGCGTTCAAATCTGTCCTGCAGCCTCAGGGGCTGAGGGGTTCCCCCGAGACTACGAGCACTGCTGTAGTTTGCAGATCTGGCTATAGTGCTGTTATGATACCTGTGGTTCCTGAGTCTGACTACATCGGCGTTTACTGGTGTTAAAGTCATTAGTGACCTTTGACCTTTTATTTGGGTTATGGGTCTGGCACCGTGCCTGTGCAAACGGTCAGTACTCACATTTGGGTTTGTTAGGACGATGCATTCAGCCGCTCCATCGGCAGTGACATCACCCTGTCGCGGTACATTCTCATTCTCTGCACACCTTGAGAGAACTGTTGCTGTACTCACTTCGTGGGATGCATCTCCAGGGTTCTTGCACCATTTCAAAAGTAAAATGTTATGCTTTTTAAGACCTCAACAAATATAATTTAAGACCCAAAAATGTCACAATTTCTTTGGAATACTCAATTCAGGGGTGCAAACTCATCAGGGATGAAAAAGGTGACAACGATGCGAACCCCTAGGAGGGTCCGGGGCATGCTCCCCGGGGAATATATTTTATATATAAGAACATTTTGCACATTTTAAAGTGTCTGGTGCACTTTGACAACATAATTATGAGGCTAGATCTATGAAGAACTTTGTGCTGTTGTAAACAATTTTGTGCTCTGGTAACAGTTTAATCATAAACATTCCTGTGTTGAATTTTACATTTACATTTAGTCATTTAGCAGACGCTTTTGTCCAAAGCGACGTACAAGGGAGAGTTGCACGGGCACAGGCCAACCCAACCTGCCTCTAGTTGAGCCACAGTAATGGCATCCTCCTTCTAAAATTCTCTCATTCTGAAAACAAACTGAAGTAGGAGAGTGGTAAATTTGTTCAGTTGCAGTGAAGCGCCCAGCAGTAGAAAATGGGTCTGTGTTTCAGATTACAGATTACATAGGACGTGTTGGGTCAGGGGAGGCAGAGCCTCATAAAAAGTAAAAAAACGAAAATAAATATTAATATGTATCTAACTGATCTGTGCTTTAAATAAAATGTTTGTATGATTCCGATAATTTTTATAATCAAAAATTCGCTGAATTTGACCAATGAGCAATGTTCCAGTTCAAACAGAGGCGAGCAACGAGCTGCGCCTCAATCTCAGATTGTGCAATCCCTCACACACTGGGTTGAGCACATGCCTTTGCTTTCTCATTGTTTGTCATCACTGAAATATTTGTAGACACTGTTATTATATGTCGTTTGTATCCATAGAATAGGTAATGTAATGTATTTCACGTATGTGAAGAAGCTATTAGTCTTGCTGATCTGTCATAAAACCACAGTGAAAAAAGCACATAGGGGAGGCAAACGTAACCTCTGCCTCAATGAAGGTGGCATGCGAGAGCCTGGAAAATGGTCTTCCAATCCAGTGAAGTGATAAATACATAATGGGAGACCAATGCCAGAGCTAAAAGGTTTGCTTTAAACGACAGGACAGAAGATAACTTTAGCAGCTAAACTCCGGACCAAACTCGCCTGACGGCCATGTCTTTTATGTAAATGTACATTTTTCGGCGTTTTCACGCTTAGATTTGTCAAAAGTTACTGAGAAAAAGACACTGTACTATCCGATAACACCGTTATTGTAACCAGCAAAAATGGTTAATGTGATTTGCGAGGCGTCTGTCAGCCAACTGTCTGACTTCAGCACGTTAGCCTACGTTAGATAGCATAACGTTATTGCAGCGTACCAACGTTACACGTTACCGTAAATGCCATCTTAAAAAGGCCGCTCGAAACCAACGCTTTCACCCGAAAGACATGTCTTGTAATACACCTGTCAATTACGGCATTGAGGCAGCTACCTTCCATTTCGAACAGACCAGAAGACTCAAAATAAAAAGCGTGTCATGGTGACATGGGTTGGCCAAACAAACAAGCTTGAAAGAAATATTCATGACAGCTTGCGTTCACAGATTACTTGGAGATACCCAAGTGTCTGTGTGTGTGTGTGTCGAACCTCACATCGACCACCGCGTAATGGCGACACGCAGCCTGACGTCAGCGTCTGTAGCCGACGTACCGTAAACAGCTATTAAATTGCGGAGACTCATTTCACACAATACTAAATTAATCAACTATTAGATGTTTTACGATGCGCCACTGTGCTTTCTCGTCGTCATTAAGCGCACCGGTAAAAAAATGAATACCTACAGCAACTTTACGTGAAATTTAAGACAATTTAAGACCTTAATTACCCGAATTTTAATTTAAGACTTTTTAAGGACCCGCGGGAACCCTGATCTCGTAGTTCATCCCTCTTTGATAAAATTGATAAAATCGACCTTTGATTACAAAATGTTAATCTTCGGTGCATTTTCCATGGCTGGATGTTTGGTTTTTGATCTAGCTTCAAGGGGACTTTGCCGTTAAGTTGTTGCCAACTGCCTCGGCTGGCTCTCGTAAAGTTGTCTTATTTTAAAACGAGCCACTTATTCACTTATTCAATACAAATCTGTGCCGGTTTCACTTAGGACATCGTTTTTTTTGTCCAAAAGAATGACAAGACATGTCCGAGAGAAATTTGGTTATCATTGATCGCTGTTTTGGAACTGTTTTGGAAACCACCTATTTCACGCTAAGCGTTCTGGAACATCCCCCTAGGTGCCCTTGGAGCCTAGTGGTAACACAAAAGGGGAGGGTATCCAAACTGGCACGAGCTCCAGCCCAGAACTAGCACATCGTTTGCGTTGGTGGAAAAGGGGTCTCAAATTGGCAGTGATTGGAAACAATGACGACTGTATTTTCATTTACCATTTAGTTCTAATAGTTTATGTTGGGGTCTACCTGTCAAGACAGATTACATATGCATGCATGTGTGTTCCAAAGGGTGAGTGTGTGTGTGTGTGTGCGTGCATGTGTGTTCGTAAGGGTGTGTGTGTGTGTGTGTGCGTATGTGTGTGTGCGTATGTGCGTGTATGTGTGTGGTGTGTGTGTGTGTGTAAAGGTGTGTGTCTGTGTGTGTGTGTAAAGGTGTGTTCGTAAGGGTGTGTGTATACCGCACCTGGTTTTTCGTTTGTTGCCTTCTTCCTCAGAATCACTGACTGCCTCGCTAAGAGCAGATTCACTGCCGGAGCTCGACTGTGAACCTTCAAAGTTAGAGTCCGCCGAGTCATCGCTGACCACTGCGTAAACACACACACACACGCAAACACAAGTGACGTGAGCAAGAATAACTACAGTATTTACAATAGATAAGATCACATAGCACCATGAAAAACTGAAAAAAATAATAATAATAATCATAACTGCACCTTAGGTTTGCATCTTTATCATAGCAGGTTATTCTTAAAACATTTTTTAAAGTTTTACAATATTTCTAAAATATTAATGCCCAATGGATTAGAATTAAATCTAAACGCGAAAACATGCTAAAACAATTAGCGGAGATCTTTTGCCCCCAGCGTGTGCAGAAGCGCTGACCTTTCCTCTTGCTCTTCTTCTTGCCCTTGTCCTTCTTCCCGCTCTTGCCTGCCTTCTCGTCTTCTGATTCGCCCTCGCTAAGCGACAGCTTGTGCTTGAGCAGGCGATGGCGCCGGCGGCTCTTTTTCTTATCTACGTCAGAGTCTGCATCGGAGTCCTCGTCGTCTTCTGACAACAGACAACAACAAAAACAAAACCACATGAGGTATATCAGGACATGAAGAACTTCAGAACACCTTCAGTCAGGTAAAGATGGCAGTAATGTTGTGCTTGTTCATGTGTCTTGCTGAGAGTAGGCCACTGTGTGTGTGAGTGCGCGTCTGTGTGTGTGTGTGTGTGTGTGTGTGTGTGTGTGTGTGTGTGTGTGGTGTGTGTAGGAGGCTCCCTTTTTTCCTCCCCATTAAGTCATTGCCAACTATCAGTGTGTTCAGCATTACTTCTACCGTGAAAGATGCTGGGAAAAGGAAAATGATTATTCAAACTTTACATAAAAAGTATGAAAACTTCAACCCTTTTGATTAAGCACCTTCTTTGTTTGTTTGCCACTGACTCCCTCCCCCCCCACACCACCCCCCCCCCCCACACCACCCTACCCCATACAGCCAACTACCGTTCCACCACAAAGAGTGTCTGTGTCTGTGTCTGTGTCTGTGTCTGTGTCTGTGTCTGTGTCTGTGTCTGTGTCTGTGTCTGTGTCTGTGTCTGTGTCTGTTCTGTGTCTGTGTCTGTGTCTGTGTCTGTGTCTGTGTCTGCTCACCCTCCTCTCCGTTCTCTTCCCCGCTTTCGTTCTTGACCTTCTTGGCTGGCTTTCCGTCTTCCTGCTCAGAGTCGCTGTGCTCCGATGAGCTCTCCGCCCCAGAGGAGTAAGTGGCTTTGATTTGTGCAAGCAGCATTTTCTTCGCAATTCTGAGGGAGGTAGAAAGACACAGCACAAAAATGCCAAGAGCTGTTAGACGCATACAGCACAACCCACTATTCTGAACACAAACTGCAATGAGAATGGGGGGGGGGGGGATATTTGACCCGAGACGTATTTTTTTTTGGTCTTTCAAAGTGGCTTGAGAAAGGGGACAAAGGAAATTCTGCAGCAGAATGTGAAGAATGTTTGTGCATTAAGTGACACTCAACAGAGGGCGGGTCTTGTAAAATGAAAGACTCTGAACCCACATAAGGTCACGGAGGGGTTAAGACAGAAGAAATGTCATGTTATGAAATGGAAGAGTCAACGGCGTGGCCTTAAATCCAGTAGAAGGTCACAGGTCACAGACCTGATGCAGTGGGTTGTGGAAGCCCACCAGCCTCGTCGTGACTTACATGAAGATCTATGGTCAGGTCAGATTCATGCAGATTTTCAGCCATCTCTAAGGAAGCTCAAAAACTTTCTAGCACCACTGCAAATTTAATTCCATGTTTTAAGTGGGTAGTTCCCACTAAAATAGTCAAATATATTCTTGCTCTGTGAAAAAACATGAATGGACGCTTCGGCAGTTTTTAGGTTACTAATTCATGTTTCTTTAGATAGTGGTACCAGAGCCAAAATGTGCGGGGGAGGGTCATACGTCCAACACACATTTTGACACAATCAGGTTAATAACTGAAGTGACATTCTTAAATTACACTTTTTCATACACTTGAGACTGTAATTCCGTGGCTACTTGCATGAGTACTCCTCTTCACCTTTCTAAACCGGTGTTGTGATGTTTCTGAGGTCTGACATCTATGGAATGCAGGATTAGCGCGCACTGAGGGAGGGACATTGGGCAGTGGTCTAGATGGTTAGGGTCTGAGCTCTTTGTAGTAAGGCATTAAATGATATGTACTCATGCAAAGCGGACACTGTTAATACACCATACCCTGCCATTTCAGACTGGGGCAAGATTGTTCCATTGGTAATGATAATGTAGGCTACACAGTTAACAGGTGAATTTCCTTAAAAACAGATATAACTGGAGAGTAATTTCAAACTACAACTCAGTCAACCAAAAACTATATGAATTTCTAATCGTAAAAATCTCAGATATCCTTGAACACTAGCAAGAGCACTGGTCTATTATGATGTCCAATTTGTTGATCTCAACTTGGTTTGTAGGACTTATTTCACAGCTACTTTAGCTGGCCAAGTTTACTGTCAACAAGCTTCCAGAGAAACGTAAAATTGGTCAGGAGTGTCGTACTAATGCCAACCTGTGTGCTTAGTGTGTTCACAGCAGGTAGCTATTCCCAAAGAATAGCCCGCAATAGGGTTTCCACCCATTTTCACTGATAAAACCGTTCCATGACCTTTCAAGGACCTTTAATTAAATGTCCACGACCTTTCACAACCTACAATTATTGCATACTTTACCCCACATGTTGGGCCTAATTACTGAATGAAAATTGAACAAATGTTCACATCCTTTCTCTAATAAGCTAGTTAGGCTATGCCAATTCAAGTGGAAACTAAAATCATGCTCCAGAAATCTGCAGAGCAAAACATTATCCATGAAAAGTATAAGAACATTACAATAGACCTACATACAATTCAATTCCATGAGTTCACACAAACGTTTGATTACTTTACTGAATTTCATTACTTTTCCAGGCCAGGAACATTTTAAAATTCCATGGCTTTTGCAGGATTTCCATCAAAGTGGGAACCCTTGTACAACCCTGGCTAGTTTGTCTGACTCGGGAAGCATAGCAACCTAATATAACCAAAATAATTCTCCCCTATTTCCATCTCTCTCTCACACACAAAAAATCCTACTGTAAATAGTTTTTGACTACCAGTGAGGACTTCCAAAAAGGAATTATTAATCAATTATATGCCATAAAATATATCAAATGTAATGCACTGGAAATAAACATTGTGTTAGTTTGCTTGAGTAAACTAAGTAAATCACTACGAAGACTATATGAGGCTTCTCTTATGTATATTATTTGGCCTCTGACTAGAAACTAGAAATTTAGTGAAACAGATCAGTATAAATGAGTGTGACACCCCTCGTTTAGAACGTCTCTGCTTGCAATGGGAACCACTTCCTGAATCGTGTGGCACAGGCCACCTACTATAACTGTGACTATCACTGCACAATAGCAGTGAAATGCATTGCGATTCAGTGCGCACAATTGGATGGCAGCAAACAACCTAGTCAATGAGTAGTTTCAAAGAAAGGGTGATACATCGCCATCCAGCGGCTTCAATTTAACTAGAGAAGGTTTAACCACCCTACAAATCAGGAAGCTTAGGCATTCTGTGCTAATGCTAAGAAGTTAGAATAAGACAACATCTCTCGACGGTGACAAAGATCATTCAGCACTGAACCTTTTATAGCAAGCTAATAGCAATACCTTGTGCTCACCAAATTTCCACTTAGACTTTTATAGGACTTGGCTTAAAGATTGATCCCCACTATCTCACTGTGAATACTTTAGCAGACAATACACAAAATTGAACCTCCACTTGCAGCCACGTATTCCAATACTTTTCATCTTTAAATGGCATTTTTCCATACCATAATAAATTGCTGACTGGCTAAAGTGAACACTAAATCCCAATGCCCAGTGTTAACTCCCACGATGCCTTCACATATTTACCATGACATCCTCTATCCCATCCCTGCCCATCCATCAGCCTTTTTAAAAAACCATCCCACCTCAACTAATTGCAGGCCTGAGGCGGAAATGGGGGTATTTAAAGATATTTACTCAGATTGGTCATTTAGACACCTGCCGTAAAAGTGTGCACAGCCTGGCGTGGCTAGGGAAACTTAACAGACTCTCAATTAACCCTGTTACTCAGCTTTTGAGTCATGCTTGATAGGGATATACTAAAGCATGCAAAGAAACGAGCAATACATGTATGTCTACGTTTGCAGCCTGGCCAATGAAAGATGTGAGACAAGAGAGTGATGGGAATGAAGCATTCATTTATTGAATGATTCAGCCCTGAGCCAACAGGTAAGAAAATACGGTGGCTGAGCAAGCTCACGCTACCCTCACAAAAACACCTGACAATGCTAAAAAGTGAGATTGTAACATTGCTGTTAGTGTGAAACAAAATATGAAATAAACAAAAACATGTGCTCAAACAAAAAGATAATATCTCAAAAGAACACAAAAACATGAAATATGACATGAAGTATGGCATTTAAATGTGTCAAAACTACCAGAACATTTTCACGTAAGAGATACATTCCTTTCTAGCAGTGTGCATTAGCCGGACTTGGATTCAACGATTTTAGTCTACATTCATAGGCTGTCAGAAAGTCTGAAAGTGGCTTACACAGCAGCCAGCAAGTAAAATACACATAGGGCTATACTGGCCACATGTCCATCCTCCCTCAACATGCTTCAATGAGACATCAAGAAAGGGCCTTGTTTCTCTGCACCAGGAAAGACCTGAATAAAATGTGTTGTAGGGGAGTCCATACATTAAGTTGTACATGGTTGTCCATGAACTAAACTATTAAACACAAGCTATCTCGATCTTGGGGGCCATACCTATTCTCTGGGTCATCGTCATCATCGTCAGGCATCTGAGGGGGTTCACCTTTGACACCACCTTCGTCCCCTGCGCAAGAAACAATCAAAAAAATGGTCTAAGTGTGGTCCCCATAACCGTACTGAGGCAGCTACCTAATTTCAGTCCCTACTGTAAAGTGTTGATGAAGTCATGGAAGGAAACTCTCTGGGTGTCACGAGGATGTGATTCACCTGACGACTGCTGGAAACTGTCTATTCCGGCCATCACCGAGTCCATAATGGGCCGCATCTTTTGCTTGTCGTCGCTGTCCTCACCAGAGTCCTCTGCCTGCTCCTCCTCCTCCTCATGGTCGCTGGATGAGGGTGATCGGCTGGCGCTGACCTTGCCTCTCTTGGTCCTGCGTGTGCGTTCAAAGGACCTTTTCTTTGTTTTGGCAACTTTCTCAAGGGTCTCTTTGCTTTCCTGTTTCACCTTACCACGTCCTTTCTTTACGGTGCCAAGCTTGCTCAGACCCTTGATTTCCTTCTCCACATCGGAGTCATCATTTTCAGAGTCTGAGCTAGCGTTCTTCTTCTTCTTGCTCACGCTCTTGGCCACGCTCTTGGCCGCGCTCTTCTTGGCTCCCGCTTCTTGGTCGGAGTCGGACGAGGTGGCCTTCGGGGTAAGCTTGCGTTTGGTCGACCTCCTCTCAGAGGGCCGCACTGCAGGCTTGCTGAGACTCTCGTCTTTAGCCTTCTTTCCAGAAGACGCAACCTCGTCTCCCGAGCTGGCCTCCAGCAGTGCCCTCTGACGAAGGACTAAAGGGACTTCATCTGAGTCAGAGTCCCCTTGGGTGGACGACACCTTGGCCGCTGCCACCTCCTCCTGGTCACCGGAGGTCGTTGTGGTCTTGACCTTGGCCTTGGTTTTCTTGTCTGTGTCCTGCTTGCCGTTGCTTTTACTCTTTCTCTCAGAGGGTTTGCGAAGGGGCGTCGTCTTTACTCTGGGAGATCGCCGGCTCTTGAGGCCATCTTCCGGAGTGACAGATCCATCCCCATCCTCCTTGGTCGGCTCTACTGCTGCCTTCAAGCTGATTCTGAGAGGCATGGGCGTCAGCTTCACCACCAGCTTTTTTTTGCCCAGTGTAGCTATCCTTTTTTGAGCCCCAGAGGGCTTTTCGTCTGCCTCTTTGGCCTCTGTGGGTTGGGCCTCTTCAGGTGACAATTCTGCAACTTTGGCCTCTCTGGCCTCATCAGCAGCAGCAAGCTTGGTGGAGTCCGCGAGACTTTCAACCATCTGGAAAAGTTCATCGGGGATAGAGGGGGTAGCTGACAGGATCTCCCTGTCAATCTCTGACGAATCTTCGACCAGCAAGTTCCCATCTTCCTGTACACCACATTCTCCATCGGGTTTGACATTGTCCTCCTCTTCTTCTTCTTCTTCCTCATCCTCATCCTCCTCCTCCCTGACCTCACTCTCGTTAAAGAGCTGCTTAGTGGGCGAACGAATGGGACTGTCTTTCATCTCCACAGCGTCTATGTCCATATAATCTGCATTATCCTCACAGTCAGACCCATCTATGGCATTGTTACTCTGGTCCTCATCTACCTTGGCCTGCTCGGCCTGCTCGGTGTGCCCAGTCGGCTCGATCTGGTCAGTCTGCTCATTCTGCCCAGTCGGCTCGGTCTGCGTGACCACTCTGTGTTCAACTGGCCCATGATCCACTGCAGCCTCCGCTCCGTTCTGAAGCTCCAGTTCTCTGAACTCGGCCTCCAAGGCATGTTCCAGGGTGGCGTGGGCCATTTTCAGGTCAGCCAGCACCGACTTAAACGCTTTGAGGTGGCGGTACCGCAACATAGGCTTGGTCCCCTTGTCTTTAGAGGCCTGCTGAATGAACTGCACAAACGTGTTGTTCAGGCCTGTTGTCGTCTCTATGAGCTTTTTTGTCTTTTTCACCAGTTCTTTTGGGATCTGAAGCAACTTGGGAGAGAACGTTAAGGTTCCAGAGCCCTCCGAGTGGTGCTCCTTCCCGTTGAAGGCAGCTTTGTCCTTCTTGCGGTCGGATTTATTGGTCTTTGGCTTGTGTTCCCGACACCACAACCGCTCAAGGTTTTGCATGACCTTACTACACCCAGTGGCCAAGTCGACCAGTGGTTCAGGGCTGCAAACGTAACAGTACCACTTGCTGCTTTCGTCCATGATCCCGGACAGCTCTTTCCTGCCGAGGTTGCGTAAAATACACTTTTTACAGAAGGCATTACTGCAGTAGTCACAACAGATTAGGTTTCCTCCTTCAGCACACCACCTGAAGAAAAAAGGACAATACACTGATTAATGGCTTTATAGGGAACAGGTGAACTCAAATTGTAGACTGGAGTGCAGATTCATGTCCAAGAAAGTATAATTTTCTTACCTGCACTGCTCATCCATATCATCGGCATCTTTGCTGATATCATCACTCATGTAGTACTTGTAACATGACTGAGAAAAAAAAAATGTTAAAGCATGAATATAAATATAAAAGTATATATATATAAATATAAATACAAAACTAAGCAGAGTATTCTTCTACACTGCATCAACTTACCTTGCAGATAAGGACTTTTAAAATGGGATGCACCAAGATAGAATCCCTCTGAAAATGATTAACTTGCTGACCGCAAGCTGTGCAATTCACTCTTTCAAGAAGTGAAATATCTGAAAAGCAAAAAAAAACATGCTAAGTAAAGAGCCAAGAAAAGACACTAACATAACTTACTGATTTCGAAGACAAGATAGAGGGAAAACACAGGGTGTGATCAAACAGGACCAAGTCTCTACCGGAGACGTGACTACTTACTAAAAATACAACAACAACAATACTACTACTACTAATCCTGTTTCTCTATGTCCACCCGAAATACTGTGTGCCAAATTTATTTAGACGGACCATTTTCCATACGTTTCCTTTGGGGGTCTCCTCTGCTCCTCCTGCTTCTGAACTCTGGGCCTGTGAAGTCATCTTTAGATTCTTCATCCACAGGCTCAGGGTTGACCACTATAGTACCTGAGGATGGGGGGGGGGGGAGCACTTGTGAAAATTTCTCTGCATCTCATTTTCAAAAACCATACAGGCCACTCCAGATATCAAATGGTCAGTACCGTGAATTCAAGACATTTATTTTAATGCACCTCCATGGTTTGTTTTCTTTCTATACAAATAGTAATTAAAGAAAAAGAGCAGTACCTTTAGGCAAACTGGTCACTTCCGTGTTGCTGTCAGCAGGATTGTCTATGGAGCAATCCTCCTGATCACTCTGCTCAGATTCGTCTGACTGATCTAGGCCAGTGTGCTTGGTCACAGTAGTGGGTTTCCTGACATTTAATATACGACAATGAGTTTAGTCGGTGAACTACAGTTACATGACGCACCCAGAGAGAAAATAAAAGAGAACTCATCATGAGCTTAAAGGGGTGATATGGAGCTTTAGTTGTAAAAAAAAAAACCTACTTCAAACAACGATTCAAGTCCCTGATACATAGAACAATAGTGTAGTTGAACAGCATACCAAAGAATACTGGGTAACATTTATGTCTGTTCCTTCAAAAACTCACAACTATGGTATGTCTAAACATTTTAATTTTGAAATATTATTCAATGGCAATGCAAATATTCAGGGAAAAGACACCCCTCTCACCTCTTAGATCTTGAAGAGGAGGCCTTTGCTGTTTCTGTGGAGCTCCCAGGCTGCATAAAAACACAAAGCAGATGAATTGCAAAAACCCACAGGAGTTTGAATGTCTCTGGTATATCAAGGGTTAACACAGCTCCATTTTACAGGACAGAAAACACTACACTCTAACACAGAATTTCATCAGGCCTTTTTCGGCTTGTCTTTCTGGCACACCAGGGGTTAATATGGTTCCATTTTATAGGGCAGAACCACTACAGTCTAAAATAGGTCTGCGGGACCTTCCTCAAGGTCACAAGCTTAATGGCACAAAGACATGAAGCATGACACACTTTGTATCCAATAAGAGTGAGTACAACCAATTAGGTTTATATCTGACATTAAGGAATCTTTGCTGCAGTTTACACCCAAACTAAATTGTATGGATTCAAACAGAAAGTCTGGCAAAAAGGCTGACCTAACCAAATTGTGTGATGCTGAAACTGCTTAAATGGCTCCATGAATGAAAAAGCATTTGGAATATGAAGAAGTACCATTATTGGTGCATCTGCATTCTATGCAATCTCACTGGGTTAGGCTACTTCTCTGAGAAAGACAATAAAACCCCCAAATTGCATACAGATGTAATCAAACTAAACAAACGTTATCTTGTAAATAAACACGTGCCTAGTTTTCATTTCAGATACTAGTGTTACAAAACAATTCCATCATACCTCTTCCATGATTTGGTCAGTTGTGTTTGATTCAGTAGAGGCCATTTTACCTATAAAACACAAAAAGATGTTCACTGAATCAGGCACTGAAATAACAGAACAATTTCCATCCAAACCACTCCTGTTAGCATCTGTAATTGCCTCATTTGACAGTATAAATTCTGAGCAGGATGCAGACAATACATCAATGTTGACATTCACAAAGGCATTGATGCTCACAAAGTTAAGGACAAATATACTACCAGGTTTTCAGGAATGGAACCAAATAATGGAGAGAGTCATGAAGGGAAGGATTTAAAAATCTATCTCAATGAGTGTCAGTTAATTCTACGTCTGCAAAGTGCAAGTCAAAAAACTCACAAGCTAGAGACAGGATGGCCACAACACTATGAGGAAAATGCATCAGCCAGTCATAAAACCAAACACAACAACCCCATATTCCAAAGACAAATACTAGGTGTGCACATGTTCACCATAACTACAGTTTTATGTCACTGAAACCAACCGAAGAGAGTCAAGCTCTGCGTTGATTTACGCCTACATTTCTCCCGGGTGCCTTTATGGTATAGCCTACACACTACTGCCCGCTGAAAGAAGCAGGCAGACACCAGTAAACAGTAAGAATCCCCAGTACACCAAACCCTAAGACACTCACCAGAAGTTTGGGGCTCATTAATATCCTCTTCTGCAGAATAACTCATGTACTCATGGAGTTTTGTCACCAATGTATTCAGCTTGCCGGAACTAGCAGGGATACTGTTCAAGAGTTAAACGCATGCATTATGGCCATGTCAAAAGTGACCACGATGGTCGACGTGTACTAAAGATAGACAAGTACAACATTTGGTCTCTATATGACATGGATTAAGCTCATTCAGTGTCTGGCCATGTAGGTTATACCGAAAGGGTTACGCCCATTTCTTCAGTAATGCATCATTAAATAAATTAACATTACTTCTAAAATTGCCGCTATGTATGTTATAATAGGCATTAATAGGATTACAGCAGCAAAAGGAAAAGCTGTAATGTTGTTATCAAATTATGCATCACGTTATTAACGTTAGCTAAGTAGCCCAAGGAAAACATTGCCTATTCTTCCATCGTAGCTTTTGTTCATTCTGATCTTCAAATGGTAATTTTGATTCGTGGGTCATATTTTCCGCGAGTCATGAATAATCTCATAGAACATAAGCAAGGCGTACACAGGAACTGGATGGGGGGGGGGGGGGGGAGACGTAACCAGTCAAACACAAGCAGTTCGCGCGGGCCTTGTTCTGCCCTCGTGTTTATGGACATTCTGCGTCATCACTAGGTAATCACCGCACTCATCTTCCATTAGCTGATATCTAGCCTATCAAAACACCCGAGGAGAAAGATGATCGGCATGCAACGGAAATTGGCGTTTCGTGTCTAGCAAATAAAGAAAAGAGGGACTCGTGAAAATGATTACTTTCTATTCTCTACATTACCGTAACATAACAATGGCTGGTCTTTGTTTATGTTAGCGAGCCACCTAGCTAACTGTTAACATCTTTGTTAATGTAGCTAGCCAACACGGATGTTAATGAGACAAAAGGCAACTTTCCCGATCAGAAAATATGTATGAGCTAAATATTAGGTTGGGAGCTGTACATACAGGAGAGGGAGACCAACTTCACCTTAATAATTAGTCTTTGTGCATACATGCATCCACACACAGGCATGCATCGCTATGCATGCATCTGCCTCCCCCTCCAGCAAAAATAAGCAACTAGACAGTACAGTGCAAGCAGTTATACTCTTCATACGCAACGATCCCAGGGCGTTTATTAAAATCAACAATCCAAGGAAGTACAGTGCCTTCTGTATGTATACCTGGCGTTGGTAATGCATGACAATTTTATCAAAGGATAACCACACTAATATCACGCTTGCTGCAAGCATAGACAGTGGCTGCAACAGAGGAAAGACGCCGGCAGTGTCTGAAACCGGTAGCTTCGTTAGCTTAGCTTAGCTTACTAGCTCTGCCTTCATTAACGTTAAAGAAAAGCAAGGCGCCATGCTAACTAGCTAGTTAGCTAGCTAAGCAAACCAACGTCAAAAATCTTTAGTTGGACACATACCTGATGATGTCCGTAGTCATTTCTTGTACGTCTCAAATCAAGGGGTATCAAACGAGTTCCTTCAAATGTAAAAAATCCCAAATTCCAAAAACAAGTCTTTATTCGGAAAAAGACTAAATATTGAATCGTCTCACAGAAGACAAAGCAATGGCGCCATCTTACCGGATGGCTAGAGACGCACTAAAATGGCGCATCCTGCTCAAATCACCCGTGCTATCCCATTGGTTAGTTCTCAGAGAACTTCTTGCTTTCTGAATGGTCAAGAAATTCATTTACCTCTCATAGGTGTAGAAAAATCTAAAGGATCGTTACTTTCTGAAAGGTATTGGTGCATAAATCGCCGCTTTGACGGCTCAACCTAGTTGGTCAATTTTATGTTTATTTTATTCCCGGCCTTCTCTTCAGTGCCAGGATACTTCCAAGAGTTCAGAGCACGGGATATAAAGCCGTCTCTTTCTTATTCCATGTCTACTGGGTGTGTCTGTGTTTATGGGCATCTGAATTCACTACTTTATTCACTACTCCCGATTACAATGTCTCAAATGATATGGCCATATACCAGCTCAAAGCATCCAAGATAACCAGTGCATGAAAACATAGATATGTGTTTGTAGCCCCTTCAGCCCGATAAAATAGGATGGTAAAGTTGCATAGGTGTAAAAAGGGTTACAGTAAACACATTCTCAAACTGTAAATAAGCCTACTGAAAGGTGGGTGTGAAACAAACAGGCCAAATAGAGTGACATTTACGTAATTAACTGAGAGTGTGTGTGTGTGTGTGTGTGTGTAAAGTGTAACTGGTGCTCCACCTATACATGGCTATATGTTTACTACTTTGAGCAAAGAAAGCTTCAGCCTTGAACATTACATTCCAATGTCTGGTAAGTAAGTTTACACATACAAGGAACATAACAAGCACATCAAATTTGAACTAAGCAACCATGTTAAGAGGGCCATTAGAAGCAGAGCATGAAAACTACAGACAAAAAGCTACAACTTTTTATTGTTTTTTCTCCACTCAAAAATAATGGCCTCCTCTGACCTGGCCATTAGTTAGTGTGACTCTGTGTTTCTTGTTGTTCAACAGAGAATTCTGGAATATCTGAATGCACAACTCTGGTTTTTAGCACACCTAAATATAGATCAGTTTCACCTTTGCTTTAAGGTGTCTGCAGCCTCTGGCACCACTGATCAACATGTCCTACCAGAGAGGCTATAACAACTGTGCCACATTATGCTCAGAAATGCTCAGGGATGGAATAGGTCACACTTGCCTTATCATCTTCAGTTTATGCACGTGAACAATTCATTCTGTAGTTATAAAGAGAGAACCCCTGCTCTTTTGTATTTTTAGGTTATTTGAGGAAACACATCATAGCTCATGGCTGGGCAGATGAAACCTACTCGTACTCATCCCACAAAAAAATTCAGACATAAAGGATTGAATAACTAATAAGTTATTGCTCCTAAAGAGAAACAAAACTGAGGGTATGGTACTTGCCCTAAACTATTAACAACATGGTCTTGTCATTTAGTTCCACTCTGCCCTATAAAATGGAACCATATAACCCTGGTGAAGACCTTGGCATCTCCATTGTTCACAACCTTTGATTAACGCATTAAAAACATCTCTAGAGCTGCCTTCTTTTGTTTCCTGAAAAAACTGCCAAAATAAACTCAGGAATGCAAGTGCTTAAAAAGTTAATCTTTTATTATAACATAATTAATACAGGCAAAAGCATTTTTTCCGTAACAGGAAAAAGGAGGAACAAAACAAATCCCATTTTAACAGCGAGCATTATAAAAGAAAAAAACAACAAAAAAAAAAAAAAAAAAAAAATCACTGGAAATTTAGACGAAAACTTTTCTCTTGCTCTTTGCTTCGACTTTCACACAACTTTGATACCTCCTCCACTCGTCTCTGTAGCAGGACTGTAAGAAAATCAAACAGGAAATGTTGACGACTGTTTATCAGTTTGGGAAAAACTACAAGATTCCAGAGAAAAGCTCAATATAATGGGAGGGGATTGAAGTCTCTCGAGAGCGAAAAGAAACAACGGCAGTACCAACCTGAGTTTTGCTCTACCCACTGCAGTGAGTCCATGTGTGCATTCAGGATCTTGCAAATCTGCTGAAGCTGAGACAGAGAAGAAGGTCAAGATGAGCAAATTACCCAATTACAGTCCATCCCTCCCTCCCTCCTACCCTGACTTCTCATTCATCACTCTAAGAAGTTCGTCTGCTTAACGATACTTGTGTGTATAGGCAGTGTCATTGTATATTAATCACACTGTTGAAATTCACGTTGCACCACAGAAAGCCGTTAAAAGGCAGTCTTTGCACTTAGCTGCTGCAACATAGCCTTTAGTTACCTTTTCTAAATTTAGATTATCAGTTAAGTACTTCAAGTACTTAAAACACTTGAAAAACACCCAACAGCAGCTAGTTTACAAAACATATTATACATACCCGCTTTAACTAAAAGGAGACAACAACAAGGCAACAAGGTGATTCACGATTTACTGAAACAGTTTTGCCTAAGATGGTCCCCTCCAACAGATGACGCAAACTGTTTGTCAAGTCAGTCATGTACTCACAGGGTCGGTGCTTTCCCCAGGTCCACTGGAGGTGTTGAGATGCTCGATGATTTCCTTCAGGTCTTGGGACATCCTCTTGAGCTGGGCGTCCACATTCTCAGCCAGTTTGTATCTGTGAGGAGAAACACCGTCTCAGTGAAGTCAATACCAAAGCTAATCTAGTAGAGTATTATATTCTGTACTGCAGCTGTACCACAGCTGAGGGCAGCAGTTTCTTCCTGATCAAAATGATCAGTGTTAGAGAGGAAAACTCAGCAATTACTTAATTGGTGGCCATTGCATATAAACAATAGAATTGCGTCATATGACAAATATGGGGCGACAGTGGTACAGGAGGTAGAGAAGTCGTTTAGTTATCAAAAGGTTGCTAGTTCGATTCCCTGTCGAAGCATCCTTGAGCAAGATACTGAATCCCTAATTGCTCCTGATGTGCAGTGTGCCATCAGTGTAAATGTAAAATGTGTATACATTGTAAGTCGCTTTGGATAAAAGCGTCTGCTAAATGACTAAATGTATCTAAATGTAAATAATTCATTAAGCCATGACCAGTGTGTTTACAAGAGCCTTCCATCTTGAGGCTAGTTGTTTCTGTTTTAGGCAATGTTGACAAATAGGTGTATTGTCCTAGTGACCAGGCAAGATATCCAAAAAATACATAGCTGCCCAAAAAAACTTTTCCAAAAAAGGCTATCCATATGGTAAAGGAGCAGTTTGCTGAACTTGAACAAACACTTGTTGTACATAAAGGGGTACACCTACGTTCGCTCTCTTTCCTCATCCGCGTTCTGCATGTAAATGGTTCCGCTCTGTTCCTTCACAGACTCCTCCATTGGACCCAAAAGGTCCTCCAGCTCCTTCTGCTGGGAGAGGATGAAATCGAGCTCCTGGTCGAGCCTGTGAAGAAAAGTTACAGTGAGAATTATTGCCTGGCAACAAGCACCATAGACACCCTAATTATATCAATCAATGTGTTATGGAATGCCATGTCATGCTAACAACCTCATGTTACGATGTTTTTGTGAATACCTGAAATTCCCATCGTTTTTGGGGGCCCACAGCAGACCTATATTTGACCTAATAGTTAAGTCCTTGATGGCCATCTATGGGCATGCTTTTTTAGCTAAACCTATTCCACACATTCTTTGTAGGTTGCAGTTGTCTACTTCAAATGATTAATTTGGCAGAAAGCATTCAGACACAATTTAAGAGAGAAACACACCTTCTCTGATCCAGTTTCACCTTCTCCATGTCTTTGTGCAGAGTTGTGATCTATCATAGAACAAAGAGAGTTCAAGGATGGAATTAATGAGGAATGTATCAAAGAAAAACTGTCCTGTGTACAAAATGTATTTCAGGAATCAATTCTCATACAAGTTATGGTTCTTGCTGTCAGCCGTAAAAGAGGTCAAATACAGTCCACCTAGTTTTGACAAAAATAAATTCACCACACCAACTCTTTTTTAAAGCACCTAGAATCTATTTCAACATTTCAACATATTCCACACACCCTCTCTCCGTTCTCCACCAGCATCCGGTCCCAGGCGTTGACCTGCGTGGCCTGCTGGAGAAAGTGCCGCTCCTGGTCCTCCAGCTCGGAGCTCCACTTATTGATCAGGCCCTCCAGCTGTGCGTATGTCATCACAGGGGCCGTGCTGAACACAGGATGATCACTCATTACCAAACTATTTATAGAGAATTAGCCAGCGTCTGCACTCATGACTGTCTGCAGAAGTCATCTAGAAAAACCTTGTAGAATACTTATTTTTCAACACACCAGATTTTTAAAGTCCAAATATTTTGGTTACTTAACTCTAGTAACTAGTATCAGATTAGAGGAACACAAATTCAATGTGAAACATTCTAAAAGCAGAAATTCATGGAAATTGGCAGCTCAGTCTAAAAGGGGAAACATTTAGGCAATTGAATGGAAGAGGAAAGAGAACACAGGACAAGACAAAAAGAAGAAAAAAAAGAAGAGACAAGAAAAGATTTCTGAGCAATACCTCACTGGAGCTGCAACTGTAGTCAGAGGAGCAGCGGCCACCATGCCAACAAGAGCTGCGGAGGTTGCCGGCTTCGGGCCGAGGGCGAAGCTTGAGGCGGCTGCTGTGGTGGTGGCAGCGGCTGAGGGATGAGCACACACATAAATATCGTAACCCAAACACACACACACACACACACAAATAACGTTACCCAAACATACACACACTAAAATGGTTCCTATGCGACACAGGAATGTAGTCCGGCACAATTTGACCTACATTTTGTAAAATAACTTTTTTTGTACATAAACACCAAGGAGGCCCTTTGAGACCACTATTTATCATAATTCAAACCTCCCAGTGTTTAACCTTAATCAGAATCTGCAATGAGATTACTGATTGTGGGCATGGCTCATTCATGGCCCACAGTAGTGCAGGTTAGTGACCATAGTGGGTAGGGATCTGTTGGGCACCTGTGGTGGCAGCGGTGGCGGCAGCAGTGCCCAGTTTGAGGCTCAGTCCCGTGCCCAAGCTGGCTACAGTAGAGGTCACAGGGGCTGCAGCTGTTGTCATACCTGCCACTGGGAACAGAAAAGAGGGTTATGTTAGAAACGGATCTGACGCCTCACTACACATCATTTTCATGAGACTTGAGTAATCTCCTTACTCAACATCGTGAAAAGACAACACTTAGGCCCTAGGGTAACGGGAGACATAAACTACTTCATGGCTACATCAAATTAAAAATATCCATTATTGGAACGGTAATGTGATACAGGTACAACATGAACAAGGAATTTATACAAAAACTTAAACTGAAATAACCCATCTTAGTTCTTCACAAACTTCCTTCAATGACTCTCCACTGAACCAATTACTTGATCTCGTTTCATACTTTAAAGTATTATTGTTGGTGGCGGTGTAATAACAGTGCTAATGATAGTAGTAATAAGACTATGGAGCTCACATGAAAAACCTGTGGCAGGAGTGGATGTGATGGGGGTGGCAAACAGGGAGGGTCCGGGGGCGGCCTGGCTAGCTGCAACAGCAGCAGTTATGGCAGTCATAGCAGGAGCCGGAGTAGCTGCAATGGGACAGTATAATCATTAAAACACATGCATTATTTGTCTTAAACAAACATGCACTATCCACCATGAACAAACCACAAGAATCACATGAAACTTAGCAACAACCTTACAATTTAACATTGGTTATGCTGCATTACCCATTATTACTGAACAAGCATGGACTTTAAGCGTATTACTTTAATTACCAAATACTTAATCAGACATTACAAACATATGATGATAATAATGTATTTAAACACAATTCAAATCTTAAGACGGATCAAATTAGTTTATTTTCCTTAGGGATCAATATTGTACAGTATGGCTCCACAATGTCATATTTACACTGATTATATGCTGTGAAGGTAACTATTTATCAATCTCTCTGCCCAACAATCATTAGTAAGACTGAATTATAATTGAGTCCAATGAATACCTGCAGGTTTCATCCCAAAGGAGAATCCTCCTCCTTGGGTTGTGGCTGCTGCTGCTGCAACTGTGGCAACTGGTGCGGCACCACCGAGAGTGAGACCGACTAGACAGACAGACAGACAGACAGACAGACAGACAGACAGACAGACACAGGGGTAGAGTTCAGGGATGAGGCTTCAGGTGAAGGGGTCTTAAAAGTGTATTATACAAAATAAAACAAAGTAGAATTTAAAACATACATTAGGATAACAACCATTCTTAAGTCCGTGATCATCATGAACATGCACACTTTACACTTCTGTAGACAATCATCCCAATAAATGGAGCATCTAAAAGCAGACCTACCTGTGGTTCCACCCAGCGACAGAGAGGGAGGGGCCTGAACTGGAGCAGCCGTGGTAGCCTGAATCTTGGGTGCGCCAAAGCTGAACCCCCCAGGCGGCTGCTGGGCCATGCCCATGCCCATCCCCATCCCCATCCCCGTGGCCATCCCCGTGGCCATGCCCGTGCCCATGCCCATGGCCATGCCCATGGCCTGGGCTTGGGGCTGGGGCTGAGCAGGGGCTGTGGTTTGGGTGGAGAGCCCTCCGAAGGAGAAGCCGGACCCACCTGTGGATGCCACCAGCCCACCCAGGGTCCCACCCAGGGTCCCACCGGTGGGGGCCGCCTGGGATGCCGCAGGCATACTAAGGCCAAGTTTTGGAGTAGAAGTGCTAAGAGGGGAATTGGCACATACACATGCATCAAGGCCACAACCAAATATACAACACTACAATGTTGTCCCTATATGATAAAACAAGTAAGTAATGTTTGATAGTAGTAGTAGTAGTAGTAGTAGTAGTAGTAGTGTAGTTGACATGGAAGTATTGCAGTATTGTTGCGTCTACAACACAACTAACAATGTTATCTTTTACTGATACACTAGTGCATTTACAAATGAACACCGAAATACTGACACGCACCCAAGAAGACCTGCACCACCCCCGAATGAAAATCCTCCTCCAGTAGTGCTGCTCTGTGCGGGGGTGCCAAAGGAAAAACCCCCTGTGGTTGTCATACCGCCATTCCCTGGAGTGGGCTGTGTGAGGAGGCTGGTGAGTTGAGGTGCAGTGTTCTGGGCCTGGGCCTGAGCCTGAGCCTGAGCTTGAGCTTGAGCTTGGGCCTGAGCTTGAGCTTGGGCATGGGCCTGAGCCTGAGCTTGGTGCTGAGCATGGGCTTGGGCCTGAGCTTGGTGTTGAGCGTGGGCTTGGGCCTGAGCTTGGTGTTGAGCCTGCGCCTGGGCCTGGGCCTGGGCCTGGGCCTGGGCCTGAGCTTGAGCCTGAGCCTGAGCTTGGGCCTGGACCTGGGCTTGAACTTGAGCTTGGGGCTGGGGAGTCCCGAACGTGAATCCCCCGCCTGCTGGGGCACTAGCCTGGAGCCCAAAGCCAGTGGCAAGCGGAGCCGGAGCGGTGGTCTTCGGGGTCCCAAAACTGAATCCGCCTCCGCCCCCGAAGTTAAAGGCCATTTTGGAGTCTGAGGATAAGAGACTGGGTTTACACATGATAGAGTAGAGCTGTGGTGTCACAATAGCTTCGCCCTTCAGAAACGACGAGTCAAAACGTGCGCTGCGTCTTTCAAATTGAACACCATGGCTCATCACTCAAATATGACAATGATGTAGAAACGTAGTATGCTAGCTAGCAAAGTAACATTACTGACATCACCATGCAAAAACTAGGGGAAGACCATCCATATGTCAATCTCTAGGGCGAAATCTGTCATCAGACTAATATCAAACTTGCTGCGAAGCAGCGTCTCTGACAGGATAAGGATAGCCCACTGTAACTTCGCAAATGTTACAGTTGGAGTGAATTCCTGATCAAATGACAGAACAGCATTCAAACACAAGTTTGCTGTTCTTTGCTGTTAACGTAATATAGCTTACACATACCTCGGAGGTTAGCTGACATCAACAAAGTCAGGATAGCATAGCACTGCCTAGTAGTCACTAAAAGCTATCGGTTTGAGCGCTAATCTACCTAAGGTTAGCATCATTGTTTTGCTTGAGACGAGTACTTGACCAATTAAACCAATCAGTCAAAACATAACCCTAAGTGTCATTAATTTATAAAATCTAGCCAATGTAGCCCATTAGAAAGGTACATCGGCTAACTATTGTAACATGTCTTGCTAGCCTACTTATGTCAAGCTATGCTAAACATGCGTTGTACACAGCTCTGTGGATAACTAACATTAGCCATCACATTTATTCTTTCAAATCAACAATTCTTTACGCTACCAAGATGATAAACTGACACACATGTCTTCAAAACAAGACAACTATAGTATTTTTCAAGATATTTACCTTTTCAAAGAGGGCAAAAAAGTGCTTCCATTCCTCAATCAAATACAGCCTTAAGAGCGCGGCAATGAAATCATCACTTCAGCGACTGCTAACCAGGGAAGACCTCAATACGCTGCTTTAGAAAGATGCCTGTTCAAAAATGTTATCCTTTCCCATTCCCAGATACATATTACTTTTACGAATTATAAAGTAACAGTTGGAAATATTTGTATGTGGACAGCCTGTCATCAGTGGATAACTGGAAAGGATGTATGCACGTCAATAAAAATATTATTTTCTTATGTTTTCTTTTCTCATATTTTGTGATACTCAGAGTACCAGAGTAAATGTACACCGTCTCTTGTGACATTTTCATTAAAGTTATGAGTCAGACTGTTTCCACAAGCTAATTATTTGTAGCTGAGAAAGCCACAGGGGAGAGTGGGTTAAGATCCCAGACATAGCCTATATACATGTCTATGGTTAAGATGAGCCATGTTGTAGGTAAGTTGACCCATTTGACCCACCACCTGGAATGCAACCTGCATTCCTCATTTTCATCTTGCTGTGGAAGAAAGAAACATGTGGATAAAGTGGTAAGTCTTTTCTTACCAGGCATACTTGTCTTTTGCCTGTCAGGTATTCCTAATTGGCATATCAGGTATAATCAGTCTCACATTAAAAGTCATTTATCTGTTTAAAAAGTTATCATGTTGATGAACTGAGTGAATGAATGAGTGAATTAGCAAAAGTGTAGCTCTGGGTAGCTAGACTAAACACTTTCCCCAAAATGGTGACTAAGTGAAAAATGAGCCAGAGCCTTGGGTGTAAGATGATCCACCATTTTACATGAGGTCAAGTTGAATATTTGGTGTTTAAATTAGTGTCACATAACAGAGGTGATGCCATGTAATTACAGAACAAAAACAGATAGGGGCTCCATAGTCTTGTGTTTGTAACCCTATATTTTGTCTACCTCCTTGTGGATGACGTAGAAGCATCACTCTCATTTTTCCATTTTGAATAACATTTTCCGTGCATATGTGACATTTAAGTGTTTATGTCATTGGCAACAAAGTTTGCAAATATATGGTTATTCAGAACATTGTGTGATATGTTGATGTTTATATAATGTTATTAGCCTAAAAAGTTTGCAATTATGCCAACAGTTGAGAGTCTGCACTGGAAGCGAAAAACAAATAATCTGTGAATGTTCCTCAAAAGAATAAAAGTTACATTGAATTCAAGACTTCCATGTCTATTTCTTAATCCTGTAGACCTGGCAAACCATCTTCAGGTTTCAGAAATGTAGACCAATTTAATTTATGAACACCAATAAAATCAGCAGTATGGGGGGGATTGTATTATTAATAATTGTATGTTAAATTATACTTCAAAAATATGTTTAATACAAAAGTTTTTCTCAGATGGCTCAATTTACCCTGTCAGCTAGATGAACTTATCCCTAACATGGGGAAAGTTGAGCCACAAGACCACATTTTTTAAGGGCCCCATATTTTGTTGTCTATTGGAGTTAGGCTTACTGCTAAGGTTTCATTGATGGCACACACCCTGAACTTGTCTATTGGAGTTAGGCATACTGCTAAGGTTTCATTGATGGCACACACCCTGAACTTGTGCTTTATGCATTGTTTTATTTCTGCCTCCTATTCCCTTGGCTATAGGTCAACTTAAGTTAAAAAAAAAAAAAAAACAGCTCATCTTACCCCGCTCTCCCCTACAGGTGAAAGTGTGTTTACACAAAAACTGTTGTTGATAGCCATTTATTATCTTCAGTATATCTGTGTTTATATTCTTGTATGTTTATTGCTTGATTCACAGACACATCATTGTACATTTTAAAATCACAAGAGTGCAAATTTAAACCTTGTCTCATGTGAACACTTATTAGGTTCCAAATTATTAAAGTCTGTAGCTAAAACATTTCCAAAGCCAGAGAGAGTTGTTCCAATCAAAGAGGAACTTCCTAGCCATGTAACATTATTCTGTCCATTCTCAGAAGAGACAGGAAACATTTTCATCCAAAAAATGTATTTCATTAAAACTGAATGTGTTTTTCTCTAAGAAAAAGACAAGTTTTGGAATGTACAGCACCACAGTCCACCAACAAAATGAAAAAAAAGTGGAAAGACCAAAAACCAGGCCTGATTGAAATGTCCAGTTGTACCCAGTCATTAGCGCTCTGTCCATTCAGAGATGAATGTTAACTTCGCTGTGTGTTCCATCTCCTTCAAACG
Organism: Clupea harengus; assembly: GCF_900700415.2. Classification (NCBI taxonomy): domain Eukaryota; kingdom Metazoa; phylum Chordata; class Actinopteri; order Clupeiformes; family Clupeidae; genus Clupea; species Clupea harengus. The sequence goes on from NC_045171.1 coordinate 8,964,607, forward strand.
TGCTTTCGTTGCCATCAGAGAGGAAGCCGCTGCCCGCGTGTCGCAGCTGTCGCTCGAGCGTGGTTAGCCTCTGCTTCAGCCGCTGCTGCGTGGCCGTGTACTCGCTGTGGAGCCGAGCGAAGCGCGTCTGCAGGGTGTCCAGCGATGCGTCCAACCGCTCCACCTTCTCCTCCATCTCCTCCACACCCAGACCCAAGCTCAGCTCCTCCAGCAGGCCCTCCTTCTGGAGGATCTCGCGGCCCCGCTCTTCCAGAACCTTCTTGGCATCGGGGTACTCCATGACGGCCTCCATCAGGTCATCCTTTGAGAGGCAGAAGAGGTCGGAGTAGCCGATGCTGCGGATGTTGGCCGTCCTGCGGTTGCCCATCTTGCTCCCTCGGATGTTGAGAATGCTGATCTCGCCGAAGCAGCTGCCCGAGGTCAGGAGAGCATACTGCGTCATGCCGTCGTCTGCCACCACTGCCAGACGTCCTTCTTTGATAATGTACATCTCCTTGCCGATGTCACCCTTGCGGCAGATGTAGTCCCCTGGGCTGAAGACCTGGGGCCGCAGCTTGAGAACCAGCTCAACCAGCAGGCCTGCTTCGCAGTCTTGGAAGATGCGTACCTTCTTCAGTGTGTCCAGGTGCACGTTGATGGCGATCTCCGCCCGCAGCTTGTTGGGCAGATTCTTCAGCACCTCCTGCTCATCCACGGCCTTCTTATTGGTCCACAGGTAGTCGAACCACTTGATGACGCGGGCCTCGAGCTCCTTGCTGACCTTGCGGAACTGCATGTAGTGCTTGATGGCGTCGATGCGCGCCTGGAACTCCGCTCGTGTGGCATTCATGTTGGAGATCATGGAGCCCACGTTACCGACAATGGTGGCAAATATAAGAACCCCTACAAGGAAATCAAAGACGACAAAAAGGTACTCCTCGTCACGGACTGGGGCAGGCATCTCACCGATGGTAGTGAGTGTCAGAGTGGACCAATAGAGACAGTAGACATAACAACGGGTTAAGGTTCCAAACTCTGGGTCTGTGATGTTTGGGTACACCCACTGGTCTGAACCGAAGCCCAGGGACTTAGAGATGGCAAAGTAGATGCAGGCGTTCCAGTGGATGATGACCAGGATGTAGAGCACCAGGTTGCAGATTCTGAACATGTTTGGGTAGTTGGTGCGTGTCTCTGTGCGGTCGAAGAACTCAAACATGCGCGAGAAACGCGCCAGCCGGTTGAAGCGAAGGAGAGGAGCGTGGATGCCCAGTGCGATGTACGCCAGGTCTGTTGGAAGGATGGACACCACGTCCAGTTTAAACTGCAGAGTGCGGACGTAGTGGTCCCTCAGCTTGGTGAGGTCCTTAACAAGCAAACCCTGCTCCAGGAATCCTGTCATTTGGGATAATAAATTCACATTTCATATGAAAATAATCACAATAATCTCCACAAAGAAAAGCAGTACATTATAGTAGGATGTTATATGGGATACTATACGTTTATCCCCACCAAATTGTCACCTTATGATAATTTAACTGCCTTGAATAATTTGTTATTGCAAGATACTCTAACACTTGTACTCTCTGTTTTGTGTCTTATGTGCATGAAGTTATTTGTACATAGTAGGGCAATGGGGATACTTCCCTATAGTGCTTTCCTGATCTCATCACCTCACTTTGTGCAGCTGTTATCTAAGTTTCCTGCAATATATGTCAAATGAAATGCTTGATGCTTGATTGATGAGACCATACACTCCCCCCGCTATTTTTTCCCTACCTGTGCGTAGCCTCACACATACATCCAGTATGTAGATAGCATCTGATACATAGTCCATCACCAGCCACAGAATGTAGTTATTGGTCTGGAGCTCATCAAAGCAGGCCCTGTGACAGGAGAGACAAGAGAGGGAACAGCCTGAGCGGAAGGGGCGCCACAGTGAGCTTCGGAAAAGCTCTGTGATTTACATAAATCATCATCTAAATAGGGGGCCAAAATTAGACACGAGGAACTGATTACATCTGTGTGTGGAGTTTCTCATTGCTGAACATGCCTTAGATAAGAGAGAGAGAGAGAGAGAGAGAGCGTGAGAGAGCAGATGTTCTATAGGGCACCTTTAAAATGCCATACATAACAAACCTGATCACACAAAATGCGGTGAATAAATACAGACCCAGAATGAATGTGATATGCAAAGTATCAGTCATCAGATGAGCCTTAGACATCAAATAGATGACTTATTGAAACTGAAGGTAATACACTGGTCACTTTTTAATAGGATTCTTTCTTTTTTTTTTATTGAATTAAAAATTGAATTTATATTGAATTTATTGTTATTTTACATTACTGCAAATTAATTTACTGCAAATCAAACATGTTTATTGGAACTTTGGGCGAACACACACACAAAACATGGAATCCATGGGACCAGACAACTTTTTCACCAGTGCATGTGTTCCCATCAATGATCTTGCCTTACTCTACCTGACCATTAGGAGGCACCAGTTGTAAAGTACCGCAGCAGCGATGACGAACAGCCAGCGGTAATACAGATCATCCGCAGGGGCCATAACGAAAGCATCAGACTTTTTTCTGTGTGGAGGGATAAACGGATCACAGGCTTAGAAGGTTATCTTGGGGGAGCAGCCAATTTGATACTGGTGCTTCAGGTTTTAAAAAGTCTTTAGTTTGCAGTCATTTTTAGTCACCTTCAGTTTGCAGTCATTATCCGTACTTATTACCTCAGAGGGAGTTCAGCTATATTGTCCCATGATTTTTCAATTCAAAAGCCGTTTGCCACGTTTACATTGCTTTGTTAATTATTGGCTGCATTCTTTCCATTTCGATTTCTTGGTGTATGCATTTCTTTTCTTAGAAAGCAGTCTGGAATAATCTGATGGTAAAATGAGTTGATGCTATCAGTTGCATTCTTCTCTATTAGTCTGTGAGCACACCTGCGCTCCTTGGCAGAGGGTTTATTCAGCCACTCTTATAAGGACTGCACAGCTGTACCGTCTCAAACAGACAACTGCCAAGGTGAGTGTTGTATTTGGAAAGTTGGAGCGAGGAAAAAACAGCTTTGATAGCATTGGCTTTTATCAGCATTCAACTCTCATCAGACTGTGTTCTCATCACCAAGAGCTAAAGTCATGTCTGGCCCCCTGGGACTTGGGCGCTTCATGTCATGTCGAGAGTTCAGTCTGGAGACAACTTTTTGAAATTGTGGCTTTGAAGCCCGTTCAAAATGAACGCAAACAAGACTATGCTTATAAGCTTTTCCCTTAGACCCACCTCTAACTTCAAGAGACATTGAAAATATCAAACGCGATTAATTGTTTGCAATTAAATGTAGGCCACATTCCACCAGGGGCTGTGTTCAGAGATGTAGTACACATGTACAGTAGCGATGCGAGGTGGTACACACTTAGTTTTCACATTGCTGTCGGAGCCGCCCGGCTCGGGTCCAGTGGTGCTGATCCGGCTGGGGGCCATCTGGAGCTCGGGGCCCCTGAAGCGTTCCAGGAAGGAGTCCGGACGTTCCTCTTCTTCATGGAGACTCTTATGCGCCCAGTCTCGCAGTGTCACCACCATAGTCACCAGCCTGAGGGAGAGAGAAAGGGTGGGGGGGGGTGTAGATGGAGAGAGATGGAATGATTATATGGGGTTGAGGGGCTACCGTGGTAAAATCAATGTGCCCCCCAAGCATTGTCTGCCTTCGGTAACAGCCGACTCTCCTGGTAACGTGGTACCACTCAGAACAGAAAATAAGAACCAGAAGCTGTGGACGGAGGAATATATGATATTATATTATATATTATTATTCCATATATTACATTATGGAAGTGCGCTACATGTACAACACCCACAAATGAAAGTAGGATGAGAGAGAGACTACAGAAATCTGTTTCACGGGTCTAACCGCTCGTTAACAGTCTAAACAAAATAAGACACAGGGCAGATTTTGGGGCAATTTCAAAGGGCATTGGTGTCAAAAATATTAATAATGGATGTCATTGTTAATCTGTAGTTTTCAAGTACTTTTTTCAAACATCTTTTATACGAAGGTTGTCATCACCTGGACATGGCTCCTCTTCCGCGGAAGGAGTTCTGGGAATGCAGACCCCGAGGCTCAATAACCCCGACCCTCTGAAGCTCTGAGGAGGTGTCATCATATGCCGAGGGCCTGCTGCGAGCCGCACACACACGCGCGCACACACACACACAGACACACACACACACAGACACGCACACACGCACACACAGACACGCATACACATGCACACACATACAGACACACACACACACACACACACACACATGCACACACATGCAGACACACAAACACACACACTCACATGCATGCACACGATGCACAGACAGACACAGACATGCTCTCACAGCACGTGCACAGAGACAACGGACACAGAAACACACAACACAAACAAGAAGTGAGTTCAGTGAGCCGTACAGTGAAGCACCTGCGGACATGTAGTTTGTGTGAGCTTGTAATCTAACATAGTGTAAGTCAGCACTCACCGACTCAGTATGCTGTCAGCTCTGTCAGACTCGTCCTCCATGACGGTCTTCACTGACATCCTGTGGACCGTCAGGTCTGCACTCTCAACCAGCACCTGACCTGTCATCTCTAAATACCTAAACACACACACACAGAAGGCCGAAAAGTGAACATAAACACATACAACCGTATGTGAATAGACACATCAGCAGTATCCTTTTTCATTCCAGAAATCATATTTATAATAGTTTTCAACTGAAGACTTGCATTTAGCATCACAGAGGACCCAACCATTTTCTCCTATCTATCTGCCTTAGAGAAATGCATGCTATGCCTCTATTGTTCTGATATGAGGGAACACCAGCTGGCGTTGTGAAAGCAAACCTGCAGGGCAAAACAACCGCCTGCCTGCATGTCTGTGAAGTAAACAGCCATTCAAGTTTCAATGAGTTACTAAATTTCACTAAACATTGAAATGGATGAGGTTTTATACATTACACTATTACTGCCGGGTTGACATTTAAAGCTTATGGTTATGACTGCACAGCTCAGATCATACAGGAGAGTGTGATGTGCCTGATGGGCAGGGGGCTATATGCCTCAGTATATGGGCAAAGGTCGTCCAGCAAAGGACCTGGCGTTTCTGAGAAGTTGCTGTCACCGTGGAGATGACATTGGTTGCCACGGCAACCACGGCATTGTAGTAGTGATTACAGGCCCACAATTCCTAGCAGTGAGAGAGTGTCATGCAGAGAAACACCAGGCACAGGGAGAGGGGAAGTGAAATTGCACATGTGCACTCTCTTCCTCTCTCCTCTCCCTCCCCCCCCCCTCTCAAGCACCTTACACACACTACCCACACACCATGTGTCTTGCGACCTTCAGAGCTCATTCAGTCTATTGAACAGCTCTTGCTCAAGATGTTGTGTGAATTAATATGGAAAGAGGTGAGCTGTGTACATTTATCTGTGCACATCAAGCACAGATCTCACCTGAAGACATTAATAAAGGCTCAGACTGGCACATGATCTACAAATCATGGGGAGGTGTATGGATACTCCTGCCTTATTTTGAGTGAATCAGTATCATCTGTCAGTCTTATATAACAATTGTGAATTATGGAAGATCTGCTAAATATGCTAAAAACTCATCCCTTCTCAGGCACACAGTGCTGCTTACTCCTGTGTGTTAGTGAGTAATTCATGTTCTCCAAAACGGTTTTGTTTCCCCTTGGCTTTCTGCAAATCACTGTACAAGTAAAAACAGATCACTTTTTGATTTTCATTTCCGCCGTCAGAGCTGGTTCTCATTCTGCTTCTGCTAGAGGTGGTTCTCAAATTATAGTTTCCTTCCCAGGTTGTTTTTGTACCTCACGCCTTGGGGCCCACAATATGATTGGTCAGTTCCAAGCTATTTACCATTTTTAATACGATGGGACATCGGCACATCAAACTGAAAATGTTGACGGCAAAAGGAAGACTGGGTAATTAAAAGTGGATCATTGACGGGTATATTAAGATATACCCTGTGATCGTTTGAAGAAGACAATAGAAAAGCAAACATATAATTACACATAATTGCATTTGTGAGAGACTGAATACATGCGCGGACATATTGATCGTGACAGAGCTCTCTGATTTCCTGATGGACTGCAATAAAAGCCTCAGTGCCTATTGTTCTGCGATAAAGCTGCAACAAGTAGCTGAAGAGTGACACTGAATGACCACACAACTCGACTTCAGTGATTTCAACCTTCTCAGTCTCACCTATTGTGCTGGTTCCTTGGTCTCGAACGCCCCGAGAAAAAATGTGAATCAAAACTCTCACACACTGACAAAAATCCACATCAGTGCTTCGCCCTTTGGAACATCAAGGTCTCCGCACAAAGTCCCCATGACTGCCAAGGTCCTTTTCCTTCCGGGTTTTCACACTTGTTTCAGAAATGTCTCCTGAAGAAACGTCTCCTGGTTAAACATCCACAGGTATATCGTTTCCGATCAGTGTTGCCTGCCATCCATAGGAACACAACTGATTCAAATCTGGTTTAGATGAAAGACAGTATGCCTGTGTGTGTATGTGCCACAGAGGGGCAAAGAGAATGATGAAATGGGAGGGAGAGAGACGGGGCAGAGAGGGAGGGACAGAGAGGATGAGATGAGAGGAGAGAAGAGAGAGAAGGAGGATTATCACCGAGAACTCCTGAGAGCCCACATCCCTCCTTCACCAGCATGAACCTCCCTCGCTTCTTTAAGGCACTACCAACACCAAACTATCCCACACCGTACACACACACACACACACACACACACACACACACCGTGTGTTTGTTTACACACGGCGGGGTCTGAAGCGTCCCTCCGTGCTCACGAGGAGAGGAGAGCATCGGGCGGCACACGCCACTCTCGCAGCCCTTTGTGTGGACAGCGGGGGCTCATCACTATGCACTAAGGGTCCTTGTCCCTTTGAAGAGCTCTGATTGCATACAGCACACACACACACACACACACACACACACACACACACATACGCATATAAACACACACACACACAGGATTTTTTCCTCTTGTGCAGACCACCTCGCTCGTGGCATATCTGAATGATCACCTCCAGAACACTTGAGAGATGGACACACACACATTGAAGAGAGATGGACACACACACATTGAGGAGAGATGGACACACACACACATTGGAGCGTTAGTTAGTTCACAGCATTATTCTCCAGGGAATAGGATTCTCCGAAAGGAACCAGAAGCAGCTTTACTTCTCCCTGTGGGCTATGAGCACAGGGAAACCAGACGTTGTTAGTGCTTGTCGACTGTGAGGGTTTTGTGCGTGTGTGTGTGTGTGTGTGTGTGTGTCTGTGTGTGTGTGTGGGAGGGGGGTTAGAAGATTAGGTCCAGGCAAGCTGCTGCTGTTGGCCAGTCTTAAGAATCTGTGCGAGGGCCGGACAAGAGCCACTCAGGGTCCTCTCCTCATCAAGCCTCCAGAGAGCCGGCAGGAAGCAGGGATGGTGAGGAGGGCTGGAGGGTCTGACTGCAGAGCTTCAAGAGGTACCGCAAACAAGCCTCCCCCACCCCCGAGGAGGTTTATGTGCACCACCATCTATATCACACAAAGACACACACACACACACATACACGCATGCATGCACACACACACACACACACACACACACACACACCTGGGTTTGGAATCCTGCGCATATGCTCATGCACTGAACACACTCACAGGGCTGGCATGTCTGAGTGAGGAGAGAACGGAGTGTGCGCACACACACACACACACACACACATACAAACACCCACACACATACACACACACACCCACACACACACACACCCACACACATACACACACCCACACACACACACCCACACCCACACATACAAACACACACACACACCCACACATACAAACACACACACACACACACCCACACATACAAACACACAAACACACACACACACACACACACACACATACAAACACACACACACACATACACACACCCACACACACACACACACACACACACAATCCCTGATTACAGATGTGATTAGGGAGAGAGTACGAGACGAGAGAGAGAATGAGTGGGAGCCGGGATGATGGCGGGGGGTTGAATGAACACTACAATCAGCTGAGAGGAACAGGGGAAGGTTAAAATAACAGACAATTAGCCCGAGCGACAGAGACATTTACTTCCCAGGCTATGTGCATAAGAGACCAGAATGCATGTCAGACCACCTGTGTGTGTGTGTATGAGAGAGAGGTAGGAAGGGAAAGAAAGAAAGCTGATAAGGCCAGTCTGGTGCTGGTCATCTGTAGAATAACACACACTCCTCATCCTCCTCTTGTAGAGCTGAATTACAAAACTCCTCCACCATGGGGCCACACTGGGCTTACTAGACGTAATACACACACACACTGACACATCCTTTTACTAGACGTAACACACACACACACTGACACATCCTTTTACTAGACGTAACACACACACACACTGACACATCCTATTACTAGACGTAACACACACACACTGACACATCCTATTACTAGACGTAACACACACACGGACAAAGATAGTCTCAAACCCAGAGATATCTTTTCAAGGTGGCAATATAACTTGAATCTGCCAATGCTGTCCATGTGTGTACAGATTCAGGCTGGGGCGCAATTAATACAAGAGCTTCATTCCTCACCTTTTATCGACGGAAATTAATTCATCACAATAAATCAGGTACGTCAGGATGTGATTTCTTATGTTAAATAATTTGGAGCACATACGAAAAAGAAATTCCGACATTCATGTATTGGATCCTTTAAACAGATCTTATTTGCCATAGACATGTACTGAATCCTTTAAACAGATCTTATTTGCTATAGACATGTACGTATTGTGTCAAAGACATTTGTTAAAGCGGTATTTTGAAAACATCCAATAAGGACAAAATTGGGGGGGGATTTAGCTTAAATGATCATATTTATTTGAGGTCATCTCATCCAGGCCATGCTCGTGGTATACATTTCATCTCTAGGGTGCTGCTTCATGCTACCAGGCATGCTCCCTCACTTGATTAAATATTCCAAGAGGACAGAGCAATGTTATAGATAATGAAAATAATGATGATGCACAATGAAGACAGGATCCATATGGAAATCCTCACGTTGCCCATCTTAAGTTCTAAAGCACATCCTAACACGAACACACACACACTCCTTCAAACCACCTACACCCCCCCCCCCCCCCAACACGAACACACACATCACACAAAAAAGACAGACGAGATTGTCATTACTATGAACAGCATTGGGTTGCTTTATTTTCTGCAGTTGGATCTTCGTTATAGACATGTGTACAACGCAATGTTTTGGTTTGCCATTCTTCCGTCTGTCTGTCCAGACACCATGCTGCAGTGAGGCCCAACTCTTCCAGTTTCTCTCCCCTCCAGGTTTGCTTTAGCGCTGCCGCTCTCACTAAGGAAGCTACTGACCTGATAGCACATATGTGACGGCCACCAGCTCCATACTGGGGGGGCCTTCCCCCCCCCATTTCGACACGTTTCTGTCAATTGGTTGCTCTTACTTAAGGCTTTGTGTTTTTTATTTCCTTAGCAACCATGGAGTGTGTTATTTTAAATAATATAAAAAAAAAAAAGAAAAAAAAAAAAAGATTGTTCATGCATAGTTTTCATTTGGACCTTCGTCTTTCTGTAAAACGCCTTTTTCAGTATATATGGACATACGACATATTTTAAAATGAGTTCAGATATTATGGAATGTTTAAAGCTTCTACCAGTACAGGATGAATGAATGTATGTATGTATGTATGTATGTATGTATATATTTGGTACATAAGATATGTACTTATATATTTATATATATATAAAACACTAGGAAAATAAGCATCAAGATTCAATGGTCCCATACAAAAAGCCATGAGTGTGTACTGCATGTACTGCAGGTGTCAAGCAATACTGCATGTAGCGACGATTCTGTCCCCTCACGCTTCCTTTTCAAGAGGACCACGCAACTCCACAAAAAACACATATGCAAATAAAAAAATATACATTGCAGAGAGTTTGACATGGCTTGAATCCATCCGAATGCAGATATGTTTAGGTATTTTGCTGTTTGTGTATTTTCTTGTCCACTATCATTTCGTGTGTTTCTTTCTTATATGTACCTTCGAAGTTCAAACCATTATCTGTATGGGGGGGTGGGGGAATAAACAGAATAAATCTCCCAAACCCCTCCCTTCAATATTCTCCTATTGCCAAACACTTTAATGTTACTCTTTAACGTCTCTTGCCATTACTTTTGCTTCTCTTATTTTTATTAATATGGCTGTTTTAACTCTTTTTTTTTTTCTTTTTTTCTTTTTTTAAACCAAAAGCCTTTTAACCAGCAAAATGGCTTGTGGGTGAAGACGTGGGCCTTGATTGGCTGGCGCAATGGAAGGTTACGCCTTCTTCATGCCCCGCCCCATCAGGCAAGCAAACACGGTCATCACCATCTTGGGCGTCACCTCCACCAGGTCTTCGGGCAGGGCGTAAACACGAGCACCTATCTTCCTGGCCATGGATACAGCATACCTGTTGAGACAAGAGGCAGGATTACTAATCAACAACAGAAAAGTCTAAAGGTGTAGTCTGTGATTCTAATCCCACTTTTTGCTAATTTCAGCGATTCGCTCCTCATAGACCATTATTGAAAAGAAACTCCGGTGTTCGTACACAGTTCTAGCTCTGTACATGGGGAGACAAACATAGTGGCTTGGACTGAGCCATAAACAATCCTAGCCAATCAACACAGCGTCTCAGGAACATGGAAGGGAGGGGTGTAATTTGTTGAGCTCAGATATCACGGACTCCATCTTCCAACAACTATTGGCACCAATACAGCCAATGTACCATTTCTGGGTTAATAATGATCATTTGAAAATCATTCAAATCCTTTTTTTCCCCATTGTTCAGTTTTCAAATTCAGTCTTTTAATAATCATTTCATCAAACCACGGACGGCACAAGAGATTACGAAAGCCCTGCTGGGATGAGCTGAGCCCAACAGAATTAGTGCAAACAGGATTTCACACCACCTCTTAATCCAGCGCATGGTGGTATGGTGTCGTCATGGTGCCCATTCTATTCTATGAAAAGATAATCCACTCGAGCGTAGCGCTTCCTCAAAAGGTAGACATGTGTGGATGACCTGCTGGCTCAGAAAGTCAACACCCTTGGGCTGATATTTGAGGCAACCATCTAAATGGGCTAATCAGCTAATCAGAACCAAGAGGGGTAGCATCGATCTCTTATCGGTCTCATTATGTGATGCGGAACTGGGAACAGAAATCACTCTTCCTAAGTTAGAGAGGGTCAAGCCATGATTGTTTCTTTCTTTGTTTGTTAGTTTCTTTCTTTCAGGCACATTTCAAGATAATTTTCCCATGATCATGCAGTAACTAGACTGGACTAGACTACCCTCCTGGAGCTCAAGTATGTTGGTCCCATTTCAGCGTCATGCCACTGCAGGTTACGAGGTATAATTGAAGGGTGGAAGCCAGTTCACCGAAGGGCAAAAGAGGAACTTTCAGTCTCTGAACTTTCCGGAATTTCCCCACAGTCGTGCTCCTACAGCTGCCCCAGTCTGACCTCCAAAATGCCAATGGCCATTCAACAAAATACCGGGTATGAAACTGGCAGAGGTGGGCTGGCCGTATGGGTCTTGTATGGCACCTACTTGGCATTTTCCAGCTTGTCCTCGTCAGACAGAGTGCCCGTCTTCACCAGGTCATAGCTCACGCTCCCGGGCTGGAGGGCGTCAATCAGGTCCAGCACGGGCAAACTGGTGCTGATCTCCCTGTCCTGAGAGAGACACAGTGGGAGGTTCAGAGACGGCAGTTAGCTTACTGGGTGACACAGGGAGAGAGAGAGAGAGAGAGACTGCACGTGCGTCAAACAAAGAAATCCGAGAAACAAACCTTGAAGCTTGATATTTTGGTTGATTTGTCAGCCTCCAACAGAGTCTTGTTTACCCAGTTGACAATGATGTTATCGTCGGCCTTCTCTCCATCTCCCAGGTCCTCTAATACATTCAGAGTGTATCTGAGGACACACACACACACACACACACACACACACACACACACACACACACACACACACACACACACACACACACACACACACACACACACACACACACACACACACACACACACACACACACACACACACACACAGACAGATGAGGCATTTACTGCGGATGACATCAACAGTTTTACTTGTCCTCAAACAGGTCATTGCAAAGGAATGCTTATAAAGTTTTAATGGCTGTGAACCCAAGGGCTGTCCACATGAGAGTTCTCTCCCAAATCCTTTTTTGTTTTCAGGAAAAGAATATGAAGTTCAAAATGACACTTCTGAAGCCAAAACAGAAACTAAACTAATCGGACAAATGAAAGGCAGATGACTATCTGAAGGCTATTACTTTGCACTGCATCTACCAGACATGCAACACACACACACACACACACACTTTACACACATGCACGCGCACACACACACACACACGGTAAAGAGCTACACACTGGTGTAGGCCATTATTTGTATGGTTTCCACCAATGGAAATTCAATGACTGGTCGCCAAACAATGGTAACAATTTAAACTCTTCAATATAAGTACAAGCTGAAGACGTGTCAAACAGGAAGTCAAACAGGAAGTCAAACAGTAAGTGGCGGTGACTTACCTCCTCATGAGCTGCCACACCAGTGCCAGGGTGAGGGTGGGATTGCCGTCGTTCAGGTCTTGCCCACCTATGCCCACCAGGGAGAACTTGGCCTTGCTCTTGCCCAGCTCCACAGCGTAGTTGCAGTTCTCTAGCTGGGGGGGGGCACAAAAAAACACAACTACTTATCAGCCAACAGTTTGTTTGATGTAAGGTTTTAAACTGAGAGGTGGTGTAGGTGTATAAATACCTGAAGAATCCTCTAAGCTTTAGACAAACATAATCGGCGTCCAAATATTAACTATATATAAACTCTGTGCCTGATGTATTTTCAGGTTTGCATAATGATTCGATATTTACTATATTTATTTCTATACTATAAGACCCGTAACAGATGTGATCGGTAATACACTTTTTCAAAACTGAAAGTAGAGTGCAGATGCTGTAAGCGATGTTACCATTTCTAGCGAATCATTATACTTAGTCCCATCACTACCAACAACACACAACGTTGTGCCATCGCTAACCTTTTTCATATTTGCCCCAAGCTTGGGATATGGCGGTTTGTTGACTTTGTTGTTCCAGTCGACCGGCACCTTGATCCTCTCATAGAGCTGCAGGATGACCAGAGCATCCATGAGATCACTGCAGAGAGAAGGTCACAGCGAGACAGACAGAGACACGGGTCAGAGACGGGGGGGGGATCTCATCATTAAGATAGAATTCTGTTTCCATGGAGACTGAGAGGAAAGGTCAGCCTACCCATAGAGATGGTTGACATGGGGATTCACACCCAGCGAATTCATCCAGTTCCTGAAGGTCCTCTCCTCTCTGGTCTCACCTACAGCAGGGAGAGAGAAGAGAGTCACAAAAACAGTTTCAACGGCAACTTCTGGTTTTCTTTCAGAATATAACTGGTTTTACGGTCATGAAAAAAAAAATACAAATATTATCTTAATGATGATTAATATTAGTTTGAACTGAATCATTAATTTACATTTAATTTTTTAGGACTGCTGCGGCTGACATGATGCTGTCATTTTGTACAATGCCCACTAGGGGGCGCCTAACACCTGTAGGTCACTTCTGGCATGGAAAGATTTAGACCTCAGGAAATCCGCATACACGTAGACACACCTACTACCTTCAGCCTCACTGTCCACCTCTTTCCCCATTAAATCAGCCCTGCACACACACACACACACACACACACACACACACACACACACACACACACACACACACACACACACACACACACACACACACACACACACACACACACACACACCTTCCAACTGGCTCCAGTCGATGTCCTGATTCTCTGGCTTGGTGAGGGCAGGGTACTTATTGAACAGGTTGGCCACAAAGGCCAAGTTGAGTTTAGGGTTGCCGGCGACGACGTCGGCGGGGGTGACGAACTGTCGGCAGCCAAGGCGGTCTGCCTGCTGCAGCATGTAGTCGGCTCTCTTCAAGTCGTCCTTCTCCTGCAACACAGAATTTACTCCGTCAATTAACTGCTTTATTTCATTCACACCCACATACTCAACGACAGCAAACTAAACAGAAACATAGGGACGTCTATGGTGTCAATTGCATTACTTATGCAATGCATTTTGCACAATACGACTTGATAAATCCAATGTAACTGTGATGCAGAGAGAGACAGAGCGCGACACAGAGAGAGAGAGAGAGGGAGAGAGACAGACAGAGAGAGACAGACAGAGACAGAGAGAGCGTGACAGAGAGAGAGTGAGACAGAAACAAAACAAGGTAACAGGATGCAGCCCACCACCGTCTGCAGTAAAATGAGGCCCCCCAGGCCTGAAACAGACGTAGGCTCAAGCACATTTGCCTAAACCTCCCCTGGCTGCTGCCCCCCCTTCATAACTGTTTGAGCCCCAGAGACTAATCTGGCACTGGAGATGCATATCAGCCAAGCATGAAGCAATTACAGAGGGGACAACGAGCGTGTGAACACCGAACAATTACATAGATGGAAAACGAGCGCGTGAACACTGAACAATGGCCACTGCTGCCTCGCGTCAGATGAACGATATGGAAAAGCGAAATTTGACATGATGACCTGACATATACAGAGATGAGGCCATATTTGATTTCATGAGGTCTTCATTTGTTATTGGCATCTATTACCATCCTTCATCATCTGTGCATCATAACATAGCTGGCCATTAACAGCAAAGGTCAAAGGATAGAACCCACAGTGCAGTATGGTGTAACATATCAGTCCAGACTATTTCTCTAAAATGTGTTAATTTCTCATAAATTAAGAAATGATTGCATAGCCCTCTGTGTATCCCTATATATGAGAGAATAAAACACGAAAGAGGACAAGGCGAGTCTGTTATTTAGTAAAGTGAACTAAAGGAATCTGTCCTGGTCCACAGTTCTCGGGTTGTCCTGTGGTGAATTCCTGCAAGCATCCAACAAGATTCTGCAATAATTCTTCTTTTGAATTCTTTTGGTAACGTTTGGTACTTTCCCCTTTCCCAACAATCCCAAACAGACCTCATCATGGTGAGGTCTGGCGTTCTACGGGGAGCTGCAACTGCTCCTTACGCAGATGTCCGTTCCAAATAAGGCCTTCATTGTGAGCGTAGTGTGTTTGGGGGTCATTATTTTCAAGCGTTTCCACAGAAGACAGCATGTTGGCTCTCACACAGCATCATGTCCTTCACGTCTTTCTAGACATTTCTACACGAGAGCTTGAACAGCACATATTGAAAATCCAAATCTGACTGACTGACGGAATTTACATCTGTCCGAGTGCGTTGTACTAGCTTCCCCTAGTCCCTTACGAGTCCCTTGGATCTGAAGTTATTATCCAATTCATCCATGTAGTCATCAAATGTAGCCATTAGCACACCGGTTTTGGCTAGCATTATATCTTCAAGCAGAATCAGCTGTGGCCTAAGTTAACTCAGGAGGATTGGGGGGCCTGTAGTAAACTCAGCCCAGGAGGATTGGGGTTCCTTTAGTAAACTCAGCCCAGGAAGATTGGGGTTCCTTTAGTAAACTTAGCCCAGGAGGATTGGGGTTCCTTTAGTAACCTCAGCCCAGGAAGATTGGGGTTCCTTTAGTAACCTCAGCCCCGGAGGATTGGGGTGCCTTGGTGTGGGAGTAGGAACCAAAGCGTTGTGATCCAGTCATCTCAGGTAAAATGTTACCGATAATTTTGAACTTCTAAACTTTTCCTATGAGCAAGTAAAAACTCACTGCCCATATGAAATGCCCCCGCAGAGAGGACCCGCTATGCTTCTTGGGCTACAAACATGTGATCTGTATCAACACACACTAGACCCTAATGTAAACACTAACTGTTATTGTGAATTGACATGACGACATGCTCCATTGATATAAGCATAATGTGAAAGTGTCCATCAGGTCTTGTAGGAAACATATAACGGATAAAGCAGCAGCCCCATCTCCCCTGGGTCCCCCCGCCCCCCCAGGGTCTCCCTGTCTGTGCTGGGGAGATAACACACCAAGCCCCACAGCACAGGAAGGGCCACACAAACACTCATTCAAGCCAAACCATTCCAAAATGTCGAAGTGTTGAACGACACGAGAAACAAAAAGTTGGGGGAGTGGCAAAAAAAAGCCTCAGGCCTTGGGGGCAATAGTGGTGACAGTACCGTGACCTAAAGCATGACCCTAAAGGGCCTAAAGGCTTTGTGTGTGAGTGCATAAGGAAGAGGAGCTTTGAAAAGACCACCAGGCACTCCCAACCCACTCATTCATCGCCCTCGCCCTTCTGAGGGCTGGCACAGGCCCTGGCACCGGGGTGGGGGGTTGTGGTAGGCACTGGCACTGCTCCTCTCTGAATCATTGCATTTTTGCCTCCCTGTGTCAGCCAACTGTTTGGGTGAGCTCTGGCGGGGGGGGGGGGGGGGTTGGTCGGGGTGTACGACCACAGCGCCAGGGGAAGGACACAGGCCGCCCCACCAACAATAAACAGAGGTGGGGGGGGGGGCATAGTTTGATGCCATACCCTATTATTTCCAGGAATCATATTTCGTAGTGAGGGAGAATGACAGAGCTTTGCTAATGAAAATGCTGGGTATTTAGAAAATAATGAACCACAGGAAAATAAACCTACTGCTGGCTGTAAGGGTGGTGGTATGAATGACTAAGCCATGTGGAAGGCAAGTGTTATTAGAACCACGCACACACACGCGCACACTGTTGTATGTGAGGAGGCTGGAGTGTGTCTGCCACACACGCTCATACTTTTTCAATGATTCCAGACGCATTAGCACAGCCCCTACGAGCCAAATCCCTACACTCCTCTGCCTGGCCTCAGAAACATCTGCATCTGTCGCTGTGTGCCAAATGTTCACTCCCTCCAACACAGGAGGCTCAGAACTTTTACACACACACACACACACACACACAGAGAGAGAGAGAGTCCTTAATGATGTATGGAGCTGTTCTCTAAAGCCTGATGTTTCCATGAGTCTATGTGGGCATATTCAGACAACTGGCATGTGTCACCATGATTAAATCAGGGAGCTCTTTCAGGAGTTCCGAGCAGAGACAGAGAGAGACTGAGAGAGACTGAGAGAGAGAGGGAGAGACAGAGAGAGAGAGAGAGAGAGACAGAGAGAGAGAG
>NC_045171.1:8986957-9171957 GCF_900700415.2 Clupea harengus
GAGAGAGAGAGAGAGAGAGAGAGAGAGAGAGAGAGAGAGAGAGAGAGAGAGAGAGAGAGAGACAGAGAGAGAGACAGAGAGGGAGGGTGTGTGTGTGTGAACTGTGTATGAGGACAAAGAGCCACTCAGATCCCCTGGCGTGTTTGTGATAAATACTCCTCAGGGATGAGACAGCATAACCCTGCGGTGACCCTCGTCACTGGGATCTTGTTGTGATTGCTGAGGCCAAAAGTAACTGAATTTGCTGCAAGTTTGAGTTGAATAAGATCAACTGAAAATAATGCAGAAATTAACTTGTGGAAATGTTGCAGTTGCAGAGAAAATTGTAATTGAGAGAAATCCTTGAATATGTGAAAACGCAAGATCGCTAAATCCTGAAGGGACTGTCATGTGTTGTGTGTGTGTGTGTGTGTGAGTGAGAGAGAGTTTGTATGTGTGTGTGTCCGTGAGCAGGAGTGTGTGAATTTGTCAGCTGAGGCCTTTTACAACTCTGAGCCTTTAGGGCATGTTGGCCACAGAGCTGCCAGGAAGGCCTTCAAACACACGCCTTGCATAGTCATCAGACAGGAGGGGATGGAGAACGACTCTGCTCTCTCTAACGAGTTCCAATAAGAGACAGGCAGTGAGTCAGGAGACCTATGGCCAAGGCAGGGGCTCCACTCTTAAAAAGGTGATAAAGACTCTCATTAGGGAGGGAAAAGAGCCCCACCCATCAAGGCCATGTCTGCTTTCCCACCCATTCACTTTGCCTGTGTTTACCATCACGGTCCTCTTGTATGCACCAAAGACAGGCCCTGTGTGTTATGAGCTGGGGAGACGCAACGTAAATTGGACACACTGCTCATGGGGGGGATCTGGTATAAAGGCTTAGCTCACAGTGGGGCTCTTTGGGCTAAGAGGGGTTTAGTAAGGGCTGAGATGGGATTTTTGGTGGGCTCTCTTGGGATTATTGACAGGGAGGTGTGTGTGTGTGTGTGTGTAGGGCTGAACGATTTGGGAAAATAATCTAATTGCGATTTTTTACCAAAATATTGCGATTGCGATTTAATATGCGATTTTTTTTTGTATCCTCTTTTTTTCCTAACAAAACGTAATGAATGATTTAAATATGACCAACACAATATTAGATACATTTAGTGTGAAATATTCTTTCCCACATTTTACATTTTTATTTAACTGCTCATTACAGAAACAAGAACAACAAATAGGTGGCTTTGCCACTGTGCATTTAAGTAATTTAAAAAAAGTAATTTTAAGTATAAACACTAGGCATGCACTTTTTAAACACTGTGTGCAAAATTTACCATCTTAAAAAAAAAATTTTTTTTTTTTTTTTTTTTTAGACCACGTTTTTTAATTAAATTAAATCGCAAATGCAATTAATCGTTCAGCCCTATGTGTGTGTGTGTGTGTCCTCACCCGAGAAGGAGTGCTGGGTTCCCTCGCTGGAGAGCGTCGACGTGCCCCCGATGGCCAGGATGCCCTCCTTTCTGTTGATAGCCTTGCGGAAGCTCTTGGCGATGTCACTGCTCTTCAGCTCCTGGAAGATCTGGGGAGGAGGAGGGGCGCTGTGATTAGAACATGCTGTGTCTCAGAGCCAGAGGTCTCTGGGCGGGCACGCTCTCTGGAGAACACTACCATATTTACTGTCCACCGTCCCTTACACAGTGTTCCACAACACACACACACACTTGTGCATCCATACAGGAAGACACACACACACACACACACACACACACACACACACACACACACACACACACACACACACACACACACACACACACACACACACACACACACACACACACACACACACACACACACACACACACACACACACACACACACACACACACACACACACACACACACACCTGTGCTTAGCTCCATTGGTCATGCCCAGGCCAGCTCACAGATCCAACTGGAGTCTAGGACAAAGGCTTCCTCCTCAACCAGCTGCTGAGTAATACCCCACCCTGACCACACACACTGCTGTCGACACTCTACCCAGAGTTTTAGCATGCCAGGGTGAGGTGTGTGTGTATAAGTGTGAATGTATGATTGCGAGTGCCAGAAAGGGTGTGTTTGTGTGTGCATGTGCTTGCACGTGTGTTTAAATATGAATATGGGTGAGCTAGGGAAGGTGTGTGTGTTTGAGGGTAATGATAAACATGCTTGTTTGTCTGTGTGTGTGTGTGTGTGTGTGTGAGTGATCAAACTGATCCCATCAGTGTGTGGACAGAGCTGCTCTGTGCTGAGCTGTTACAGGGGGAATGTGGAGCTCAGCTGCCTGTCAAGAGTTCATCTATCTGCTGACCAGCCACACGGCCATGACTCACCACACACTCTCTCTCTCACACACACACACACACACACACACACACACACACACACACACACACACACACACACACACACACACACACACACACACACACACACACACACACACACACACACACACACACACACACACACACACACACACCTGCTGTAACTGATGAGGCTGCTTTCCTGGACAAGGATTAAGGTAAAACTCCCTATAAAACAAGATCTAAACACACACACACACACACAACTTTCCAACTAGATAAACAAAAAAACTCAATCTCTGCACTCTGCTTTCCTGGTCAAGGACTAATATAAAAGTCCAACTGAACACAAACCCACACACACATGGGTGTGTGTTTGTATGTGTGTGTTTCTTGAGAAAAAATCCAATATCCAAACACTGACTGACTAGCACGAGTTGATGTTTTGGCATCCTGCACATGACCCTCATCTTAGGTGGGCGACGCACGCTCCTGCTCATCCTCCTCTCCCTCTGCACTCTTGGCCTCATCAGTACCGCGTTACCGTGCGTGTTACACTTGACAACAGAAGATTGGCGTCCCGGCTCAATTTCCCCATCCTGAACCTCTCCATACACCAAAGGTTTCAAAAGGGCCTCTGTGCCCCCCCGCCACCCACAACGACCCCTTTTCTTCTGGCTTGACCTGTATAATCCTAGCTCTCCTTGTGCCCTGGAATCAGATGGATCTCATGAGCCCCTGTAGGCAAAGACTACTGCAGTAAATCTCCATTCGGCTGCAAACATAAGACAAGCTCCCCTCTCCTGGTCTCAGCAGCGGCCCAGCAGCTCATCCCCAGCGCGCAGAGAGACTGCAGTGTTTGGACAGACGAAGCACATTATGGCTTTCTGTGGACTTGTGAGGCTGAGGAACAGTGTGCAGAAGGAGACACACACACACACACGCGCACACACACACATACGTATACACACACAAGACACACACACACGCACTAGTGTTCTGATCCTCAATCATTTATGGAATTCATTTAGGAAAACTACACAAGCTCAGTCTGACCCACTTTCAATCATGAACATGAAAGAATGCGTCACACAGGAGAGTATGTTAGTATGTTCCTCTACATCACTCTCTCCATCGCTCGCTCGCACTCTCTCTACCTCTATCCCTCTTTGAGACTTCAATACCAGCGTGTAACAATCATGCGCATGACCAAAAGGCAAACAGGCTCTCATATAAACCTTCACACAGCACACAAAGAAGAGAGCCAGAGGTCGAGGAAGCTCGGCATGAGTGTGTATATGTATATAACTAAAATTAACTTAAGGCTTATTAAACAAAAGCCTGTGTGTGTGTGTGTGTGTGTGTGTGTCTGTCTAGCACATACAGCAAGACTGATGAGAACACTGAGCAACACAGTTGGGCCACCTTGCTGCCAAAAGTCAACAAATGGCACAACGCATTGCAACATGGAGTTCGTAATGGATTTGTCTCTGGGCCAAATGACCACTGATTGTGAAAATGACTGTGAAATGACTGTCTGAACACACTTTACACGATCCCCGTTGCCCCAAAACTAGCCTGGTGTGAGAACAACATGACTAGGGATAGGGACAAGCAGCGGAACTGATTCTACTTATTTACCTATCTAATCCCAGCCTTCAAAACACTGATGCAAAACACCGACCTGCCGCTACAACATATTCATGTATGTTGCCAGAGCACCATCAGCTTATACAACACCATCATCTTATAGAAACACGTCATGTATGCTGCTACAACACCATCATCTAATACAACACATCATGTATGCTGCTACAACACCATCATCTAATACAACACGTCATGTATGCTGCTACAACACCATCATCTAATACAACACGTCATGTATGCTGCTACAACACCATCATCTTATAGAAACACGTCATGTATGCTGCTACAACACCATCATCTAATACAACACGTCATGTATGCTGCTACAACACCATCATCTAATACAACACATCATGTATGCTGCTACAACACCATCATCTAATACAACACATCATGTATGCTGCTACAACACCATCATCTAATACAACACATCATGTATGCTGCTACAACACCATCATCTAATACAACACATCATGTATGCTGCTACAACACCATCATCTAATACAACACGTCATGTATGCTGCTTCCTTGTTGGAACGTAAACCTTAAACCAGACTGGACCGTCGTGTGTGTGTGTGTGTGTGTGTGTGTGTGTGTGTGTGTGTGTGTGTGTGTGTGTGTGTGTGTGTGTGTGTGTGTGTGTGTTGTGGGGGCTCACCGAGACGAACTCGTCGAAGCTGATCTTGTTGTCCTTGTCCTTGTCACCCTGGACCATCAGCTTCTGGATGATCTCTCGCACCTTGTAGCCTGGCAACGGGAGGTTGGCCTCTTTGAAGAGGTCATGCAGCTCGTAGTCGCAGATGAATCCATTGCTGTTCAGGTCTGTGCAGACAAGACATGGCATCACGTCACAGTCCTCACTCTACCTCTTATAGCCGGTTAAAGCAGTCTCTGATAACAGGCAAAGGGTACCTTTGGCATTGCCCTGTGTTTTATATTTGTTTTAAAATGTTTGTTACTAGGGGTTAAATAAACAGGAATTGAGGAATTAACAGTTATTTGAAGCTGGAGAGAGAGGGGCATCCTGCGATGTGATTCCTGTGATTTCAAAACCTTCCAGAGGGATTCCAGTGGCCCAAGTTGAGTTCTCCACAGGCAGAAGGTACCTGGCTCTAGACAGTGTGGCCCAAGTTGAGTTCCCCACAGTGTGTGGCAGGTTCATCATGACCATATTTGGCCTGACTGAATGGCTCAGTGGTTGACAGAATCTTTAAAAACAGGGCCCGTAGAGGGAAAGCTGCTTTGTTTATAAAAGTTAGTTTGCTTCAGTTGCCATTTTATCTGCGTCTGTACGAACCCTTTTCCGGTAAGTTATCTAAATAAAGATCATTATGACCGGCCCCACCAGACGGGCCCTCACCCCTGACTCCTGTCAAAGAAAGACAGGATGGAAGTGACATGGGTCAAAACAGTGCCACGGTACGGAGGTGGAGATTTAACTATGGCCGTCACCGCTGCTAAGAATGTACAGCTCTACTGACAACCAGCTTCAGGCTGTTCTCTTGGGAAAAGGACATGTGAATGGTGCACTGTGTAAAAGTGTATGAGTGTGTGTGTGTGTGTGTGTGTGTGTGTGCATATCTGTAAGGGTGTGCAACTGAACACAAATATATGTGCAATGCATTCAAATCGTATAGAATCGAGATATGCATGGGGTGTGTGTGTGTATATGTACAAGGAGTGCATGCATCTGTGTGTGCGAGAGAGAAAGCTGGAGAGGGGAGAAAAGGTGAAGGTAGGGCTTGTTCCATTTAACAGAGCTGGGGTGTGCGTGTGTGTTTGTGTGTGTTATGGCATATTTCACATTGCTTCTCTCCGCACAGCCACTGGGCTCAAGGCAACTCACAGCCTTCACAATCTGCTAAATATTTCATGGCGCTATGCATGTGCACGTCATCCATCAGCACTGCAGGGGGGAAAAAAACACCCAAAAAAAACCCAACCGGTCCCCATATCAAGGGTCCCATCCGAGAGAGACTCTAAAAGAGGAGAGGGAGCTTCCAGCTCCACAGTGGCAGGCTATCATCACGGCGACAAGGCATCACTCAGACAGTGATGATGTGGTCAAGCTCTCTCTGTGACTACGTAACAAGCAGGAAATTAGTTCTAGGCTGGAAGAGGGAGCGGAGCTGGTGATCGAGTTAAGGCTAATTCAGATGTATTGATCGCCAGATGAGTTAGGGCTTATTCAGATGTATTGATCGCCAGAGGAGAGCTCATGTTCCAAGCTGCATTCTAATCCATTTCCCTCTTAAGTCCACGGCACACCGGTCAAGAAGCACAGTGGCGCTGATGGAATCCAGAGCATCTAGGAGTACATCTGGGGCATGACTTGCTTCTAATAACAGCTGAAATTTCGAGCTGATTTTTCAGGACTCATTCTCATATCTCAGCGTCTAGGCAAAAGGTGACCAGTAGAGGCTCAGTGGCACGTGATGAGTTTGAACAGCACAAGGCTGTAGGCAGGATTTTTACAAAATACCGGAGGTCAAAAGGCACGGCATGCGAATAAGGAATGACAACATCCTCTGCAAAGTACCAGAAGGCTTTACTGGAAGAGTCAGAGAGGTCTTCCCGGATCAGTATTGGACAGAGCTGCTTGAAGCCAGAGAGAGTGGCGGCACACGGGAGTGGGATCTCAGTTCAGCTGTGTGCTGAAGAAAAAGAACATTCTTGGGGTATGACTTGAACCGTTTCATAGGAAGAGGGGGGAGGTGTGGGGGGAGAGAGAGAGAGAGAGAGAGGAAAGAGGAGAGGTAAGGAGAGCAGAGTGAGAAAAGGATAGAAAAGAGAGGGAGAGAGAGAACCGAAAAGGAAAGGGAAAAAGAGAGAGTAACAGAGCGGTAGAAGAGGAAAGAGAGAAGGAGAGGGAAGAAGAAAGAAACTGGCAGAAGAGCAGACGACAAGCCAGACCGGACCAGGATGAGGATGAGGATGATGACTCACCCACTTTGGCGAAGGCCTCCCGCAGCTCCTCCAGCTCATCTTTGGAAATCTTTCCGGCCATGTCCCCCGAGTCAACCTGCACCTCTCAGTCCAATAATCTCCCTTGTTCTAGAGAGAGGGGGAGAGAGAGAGGGAGAGAGAGAGAGGGAGAGAGAGAGAAAGGCATAAAGGCTCCATTCAGTACCACCACCTCTTTCCAAAAAATCTAAGTTTTTTTTCCTTCCCCATTTTCTACCTTTTTTTTTTTTTTTTTTTAAAGAAAAAAACCAAACAACTTAATTTGCAACTTTGCACTCTGCATCCCTGTGCTTCTCCAGTGGGCAAGACAGCGGGCATTGCGTGTCTGTCTCTGTGTGTGTGTGTGTGTGTGTGTGTGTGTGTGTGTGGCCACAGAGTAGTCACAGGATGCGCTACCGTGTTCTGTTTGCATGCAAATGCAAATGCTTGCACGAAAAGCGTGCCAAAGGCTCTGGCCTACAGTTCTCTCTGGCGTCGGGCCTCAGACATGGCCCCAGTTTTACTGGCTGATGAAGATGCAATAAAAAAGGTCCAATGATGCTCCGATGGCGTACAAGTCGAAGGATCTGTTCTAAACTCGCAACTGGAAATATTGAATGAATTTGCGGCCCGAAAATGCCAATGGGGTTTTTAAGAACACCATCTGCTCCAATAAGAGAACAGCTGAAATGCGATTCACAAGGAACAGGAACAATATCTTATCCTGAGGCCAGGAGAGAAGATTATCAGAGTTTCCAGTCACACCTGGCCACCCTTCCGCATGCCTGCTAAACAGACCGTTCTGATTCATTTTTCCAGATTATTGTCTGTGTGGAACCTTGTTTTCAGACAGCCAGCTCTAAGGGTGTGCATGCAGTCGTGTGCGTGTTTGCGTGTGCGTGTGTGTGTCGGCCATATGAGGCCTTGGACTGAAGCATTCCCAGTCTGGCAGCTGGTTTTGTTTGAACTGTGTAAGGCCTATTGACAGATAAAACAGTTTTTACCAGCACCCAGCCCTGAAACCCCTGTGAAAACCACGCCAAGTTCGGGGAACAGTATTTCCACACACTGACATCCCAGAATCAAAAGCCCAGCTAAGGATAAATACAATCTCAACTCTTCACACCGAGTTAACCTGTACCATTAAGATTGAGAGCACACAGCCTATTTAAAGCAATATTCCCTGTCTGTGTGAAGACACGAGTTTGCCTTATGCTAGCTACAACATGATCATAAGCTTCCATTTCTTTTTAGTTTTATTAGCCTCAAGTTATTCATTTAGCACAGGGTAGGCTAACACAGATTGACAGATCAGGCCTTTAGAGGAGAGTCGAGCTATGGTTTTACAGGGAAGGGGGTTGCCTCCTGTTTCACTCTGTGGGGCTGTGCTGAAGGTGACAGCGGACACACACACACACACACACACACACACTTCATTCACTGCAGTGAAATGTGTGGCCAAGCCATCCCACAGCAGACTTCCTGTTAACTCTTACCTGCCCACCTGCATTCAAAAGCACAACACTGATCCAGCACAGACACACACACACACACACACACACACACACACACACACACACACACACACACACTTCCAGAGAGGAAGAAGGAAAGGCAGGCAGAGACCAGCAGACAGTCAAAAAGAAATGATTAAAAAAAAAAAAGAATTAGGGCAAACAGTGAGAAAGAGAGAGGAGATAACAACACAACACTGTGTTATACGTCAACAACAAAACCAGTTATTCCTCCTGCCTGCACTCAAGCAATTAGCAGAACAAACTCAGAGTAACAGGAGAGGCGAGAACGTATGGAGAACCCCTACAGCGATGTCTACAGCAGCCCTAGCACTTGACTGCACTGCAGACACACTGCACAGCTCTCAGTGCACCAAGACACTATGGGTCGAAGATTCAGCTCATCATTCAACTATGCAACAAAAAAAGCCACATGTGGACATGAACAGACAGAGGAGGGAGAAAAAAAAAAGAAAAAAAGAGAGAAGCGAAAAAGAGAGAGAAAAAGAGAAGGAGAGAGAAAGGGGAAAGGCTCCACCCAATGTGCTGTTCAGTGTCACCTCCCTCCCTCCCTCCCTGCCTCACCTACAAGAGCATAAAACCCATCCCAACACACCAGGCAGGATAACACACACACACACACACACACACACACACACACAAACACAGAGTCATTGCTCCTTGCTCACTTGGGCGTGGATAAGTTGAACCTCGCCTCTCAGAGCCAAACACAACCAACCTGAGACATCACCCGACAATCTCCACAGTTTAATTTAAAAAGCAAACCCTGTTATCATCATTAACACCTCTCTCACTCACACACACACACACACCACCCCCTATGCAGGGTCACCAAGGATGTAATCATCGGCAGCACTTCAGTAATGAGATGAGACAAACACACAATACCCCAAACACAACACATCTATCTCCGGGGACCCACACACACACACACACACACACACACACCCCAAACAAAGCCCGTAGAGAGAGACAGGAGAAAGAAGAGGGAGTCTGTGCCATATGTGTCATCTTCACACGCATGCAGCAGCCTCTCCTTCTGGTCAGTTTGAAACGACAATGCAGACACACCGTCTGCACTAACCCACACGAACCGGACAGACCAACCACTAACCCTCATATGGACAGCAATAACACCACGGGCAAGAGATCTACTGAAAGAGGCTCCTAAAAACAGTCAGGGCGATAGAGAGAGGAGAGGAGAGGAGAGAAGAGTGGTCAGACCTGTGCAGGCTCCTCAGTAGAGCGGGACAGAGGCAGAGATGCAGAGACACGCAGACGCAGACAAGTACAGCAGCAGCAGCAGCTCGCTCCACACCCTTCAAGGCTAAACTGGAGGGCCAGCATTCCTGTCTCGCTCACAAAGAGCGCGGGCAGCAAGTCACAACACACTTCCTGCCAGGGCTCAGAGAGGGAGGGGCCGAGGGAGGGAATATGAGAGAGAGAGAGACAGAGAGAGAGAGAGAGAGAAAGGGAGGGAGGGAGTGAAGGAAAGAGAGAGTAGCTTACTGTTTGTACAGTGAAAGAGAAGTGAGGGAGAGCCGGCAAGTTAAAGAGGGGGGGGGGGGGGGGGGAAAAAGAGAGAGAAAGAGGCTGCAGACAGAGAGCATGTGTGTTTTCTTTTTTTACTGGCAGCTGTCCCTTAGACAGATCGGGATGCACACACGCCTAAGCTAACACACACACACACACACACGATAAGCTGTGAAGTTTATTTATTATAGCCTGCATTCAATTGACTGAAGTGGATGGAGGGGGAAAGCATCTAATATGCAAATGGTCCCGACCAGCAAAGCCCAACCACATGCCTACAGTCGAACACCAGCAACATCACCGTTACAACCAAAGAAATAAAAATCACACCGGAAATTCCAATTAACTACAAGGTCACTCGTGGTCCGAGTGTGTGTGTGTGTGTGTGTGAGTGAGTGTGCATGTGTGAGTGTGTGTGCCTGAGATTGCCTTTAGTTTAACAGTTCAAAGATCAGTTCACAGATCAAATCATCGAACACAAAAACAAGCTGCTATTGTGAGCATTTGTCTATGAGCGTTTTTTCCTTCTACACCCCCCCCCCCTCCAAAAAAAAAAAAAAAGCTGAATGCTCCTCAGTGGAGATTCTGCCTCATGCATTCCTTTACGAGGAGCCGGTGTCGGACATGACATGTGTTTTTCAATGCAGTACAGACAGTGAAGAGAGACAGCGGGTTGGACCAGCACAGACATAGAAGAGAGACAGCGAGTTGGACCGGCACAGACAGTGGAGAGAGACAGCGGGTTGGACCAGTACAGATAGTGGAGAGAGACAGCGGGTTGGACCAGTACAGACATAGAAGAGAGACAGCGGGTTGGACCAGCACAGACAGTGAAGAGAGACAGCGGGTTGGACCAGTACAGACATAGAAGTGAGACAGCGAGTTGGACCAGTACAGATAGTGAAGTAAAGTGAGACAGCGGGTTGGACCAGTACAGACATAGAAGAGAGACAGCGGGTTGGACCAGTACAGACATAGAAGTGAGACAGCGAGTTGGACCAGTACAGACAGTGAAGTAAAGAGAGACAGCGGGTTGGACCAGTACAGAAAGGCTCACGAAGGCTAAGTTCACATCACAAGTCTCATTGTTCAGTTCCGATTCTTTGCACAGATCGGAATGGCCCATCTTGACGGTTCACATTCATATTTACAAGTGATCTGTATTTGTAAGTGTAATGTGAAACGGCACGCATGCGCACGTTGGTACGTTTCTGCATGAGTCATCTGCGTCGCCACCAACAAAAACAAAAATATTTGTGATATTCAGTCTGGTAATGTGAACGCAGCCAAAGACACACGAAAAAGCACGGCCACAATCAGAAGCATGCTCTCACCTAATCACCTCGCTCCAGTTTTGACACAAAACAAAAGGGCAGCATTGGCTACATCTTCACCCTCCAATTACAGACTCCTGTGTGTGTGTGTGTGTGTGTGTGTGTGTGTGTGTGTGTGTGTGTGTGTTCGTTCAACACAGAGGTGGATTGTTACATCACCAGACAAAAAAAAACAAGATGACCTTCGTCCCAGCAGTAAACAGTGATTCAGTGACCCAAAAAGTGGCCACAATAAACTGACCACCCACTACTGAGCTGGACTGGACACCGTCAGACAGGTTGAGGAGGAAAAACAAGTATCTGGGTGACTAATTCAGCCTCTGGAGCTCCATTACAACACATGGTGGTTTCAATCGCCCAACGGGTCCCATCAGGACACAACACGGACATGAAGGACAGAGAGGAAGGAGTCTGTTTGCAGGCTAAGCTCTTGATGATGGTTGTGTGATAAATGTGAGTGACAGCCATTTTTGAGAAATGGTACTTTCACAGTAATGGCTTTTTTTTTTTTTTTTTTTGGTACTTTGACAGTAAACAGTAAACATCAGAGAATGAATCCACCCAGGGGGTTAGAAATAGGACATAAAAGCCGGGGAGTGTCCTTTCAGAAAAGCTTTAGGCATTGGAGCTCCACCACTCAAAAACCGATTGGGTTTCCAAGTGAATGCAAAAAAAAAAAAATGGTCTGCTTGTTGAGATGTCGACATTCCTCCAGTGTCTGGTTACAACACACAACAGATCACCTGTTAAACGAGTCCTGTCTTGAATATCAGGAACTCGGAATATCAAGGGGGTTCGTTGGTGAGGGGGATTTAAGATGCTAATTCAGTGTAATGGGAAAAAAAACTATTGCAAAACTCGTATGAGTAGGTGGGTAGCAGCTTTAAGAGACACCAAACCCATGGAAAGGCATTTTGATCAGTATGCACCTCCCTGAGAGTTGATCCTATAACCTTGCCCTACCAGTGGAGTGAGAGGCTCACATCATCAACAAGAATTAAAGGCCAATTAAAAGTGACCATTTGCTGGACTGAGGTTTCAGTGAAGCACAGCTCTCTCCCCTGTCTTCTGTGGCCCTCTTGGCGTTTGAGTGACAGTGGCACAATGTAACCATAGTAACACAGCAGCTAAAGCTCTTCACTGGCAAATGGTGCGGCAGGTGTTAACTTTCACCACGGTCGTAAAACCCAAACTCGACTGGCCGGTACACGTGAAATCTCCAGATCTAGGCAGCTAAGGTTGCCATACTTCAAAAGACAAAGGCAAGAGGGAGAGAAAGAAAGAGAAAGAAAGAAAGAGAGAGAAGGTGGGGAGAGAGAGAGGAAAAAAAAGAGGGAGAGAAAAAAAAAAAAGAGAGAAAGAGGAGGATGAGAATCACACTTTTCTTCCTCTGCCCATAAATATTTAAGAACACAGTTTGAAGTGCACGGGGTCTCTGCAGCACTTCGACCAAACAGGGGCTCTGTACTACTGACCTACATGCCAAAAAAATAAACAAAAACCAAAGACTCCAGGTTCACATGAGAGAGCAGATGAACCAACAGCTGTGAATGCCCCTCTATATACACACACACACACACACACACACACACACACACACAGTGGTGCTAAAGAGTAAATAAAAATGCCCTAAACATCGCTCTCTCTTTCTCTCTTTTACCTCACATGATCCCGCTGCTACCCCACAAACCCACTGGCCTTCACCCAGTGGCCTTACAGCACCCGGAGGAATAGAGCACTGACTGGCCTCTTAAATGCACACAAAGCCTGTTTGTTGTTGCAGATGCCATGATAAGAAGTGTTTGAGGTAAGTTTGCAGTGGAGAGAGAGACAGGGAAGGAGAGAGAGAGAGAGAGCCAGAGACACAAAGAGAGAGAGAGAGAGAGAGAGAAAGACAGAGAGCGAGAGACAGACAGAACAACCAACATTCCCCTGCCTCTGCCACCAACTCTGGGAGACGGCCGATCAACAAGCCACATGAAAAGGGTTCTGGATTACAGCTCTCTGTGCCCAGGATGCAATCACAGATGCCATGGGCCCACTGGGGACTGATTTCAGGGCTGGTAACCCTTGGTAACCCTTCAGGCAGCCATTCTTCCGACTTCAGTTGCCCAAAATGAATAAGACTAGCCCAAATAAAAGTGAATTTTTTATGTAGAAAGGTAGATATACTCAAAAAATAATAATAATAAAATAAACATTTATTTAAATCAGACACTACAATAATAAATATTATGCATTTTACAGCAAAATGTAACTTAATTAAAGTTTAAGGAAAATGCTAAAGCCAGCGAAATTGGGCTGACGTGTCAAAACGATATTTGAAAATCAAAAAACGTGACAGCTGTCAAAGCAGGATAACGAGCATGGATTTACGCCAAGATCTCAGCTCTACTCGACCAAAAAGGGCTTTAGCATCTTCCTACACCGCGCATATGCCTAAACTCACTCAGTGGACGACCGAGGCTCAGTCCATGCACTGTGGCGATATGTTTGCGCAAATGGATAAAAGTGTGATTAAACTTTAAATGTAAATTCTATGAGACATACATCTTTGTCCATTATGTGCACAAAACCGTATTGATCTCAGCTTTTCTGACGCACAGTCTTTGGTGCATAGAGTGTTAGATAAGTGGACAAAGAAAGCACTCTCCAGCAGCTCACTACTTTTAAATGGTCAACAAAATAGACGAGTTCTGGCCTAAGAGTTCTCAAAATGCCTGTCTGCACAACCGGGGTCGTTCACTCCCCCCCAACCTTCGCTGAGAGCAGACCGTGTACACAACTCGCGCCACACAACCCCAGCCCTGCCTCCAATGCCTCACTGCTCCACAGGCATCCCACGAACGTGCCCCAACCACCGCAGCCTGCGGCCTCAACATGAATGCAGTGCACACAATTCCAGGCCCGCTCCTTTGATTGACAGCAGGTGAGTCCACTCAAAAGGGATGGCCCTGCAGGGGCGTCGCCTACACCAAAACAGGACATGCGAGCGTAGATTGCATAAGATGGGGAAAATTCTCAGAATGCCTTTGCCATTGTGCTGCCGGGGGACATGACACAGGTGAAGTAGAAGGCCGAGCCCCTCGCTCTCTTGAACGCAGCGCTCACTCCTGATCACACTCCTCACTTTGTGTCAAATTAAAAGTGCCTCTGTGTGTGTGTCTGTGTGTGTGTCTGTGTGTCTGTGTGTGTGTGTGTGTGTGTGTGTGTGTTTTCTTTTTCAAAGGAAGCTTCCGCCAGCTCCTGGGCTTTCAGGAGCGAGTGCCTCCTCACAGGAGGGGATAGCCAAAGAGAAACGCTGACCTCTGCTCGGAGCGGGACCAAAAAGAAACGTCTCCGACGGTACGTCAGCGGATCGAATGTTGGGCCGAAAAAACAGAGGGAGAAAAATGTTAAGCGGTCTGAGGAGAAAGGCAGACGGACCCCAGAGCTCCTCCAATGCTAACAGACACACAAAAAGAAGCAGAGAAGAGAGACGAAAACTTGAAAAGATATTAAAAAAAGAAGACTTTAAAAAAAAAAAAAAAAAATGAAAAAAACCAACTAGGCTCTGGAGTTTTCTGTGCATTCTTTATGCGGCTTTCCTTGCCAGCTGCACAAACACATAGTGAA
This sequence comes from Clupea harengus, assembly GCF_900700415.2. NCBI lineage: Eukaryota > Metazoa > Chordata > Actinopteri > Clupeiformes > Clupeidae > Clupea > Clupea harengus. The sequence goes on from NC_045171.1 coordinate 9,001,883, forward strand.
GCTGGTTTCAGGGCGACTGCAAGGATAATCACTTTCACATCCGACCGACAGCCGATCCCAGGGTGGGGGAGGTGGGTGGCAGAACAGCAGTTGGGGGGGGGGGCTGTTGTGGGGGAGTTAGGGTTGGGGGGGGGCTGTTGTGGGGGGTGGTGGATTGATGGTCAGCTGTTCCCCAGGTTAGCCACACATTTCCCGCATTTGCCTAGATGAGTCAACACATCTATTTAAAAGCAGCAAACAACAACTCAGGATTCAAACCCACTTCCTGGGAGAGCGTCAGCTCCAGTGCGCCCGTTCCCTGGAGGCTCCTTCCTGACAAAACACGGGTGCTGACATGAGATGACGCCCTGTTTTTTTTAGAGACGTGGGGGGAAAAAGAGCTCCTGGTTTTGTGTTTCTTATGTTCTAGACGGCTCCACTCCTCCCAGTCGTGCCCTTTGGAGGGGCAGTGTCTGTTTGATGAGTCATGCTGGTAATATCGCCTGGGATTTTTAACAAGGGGAAAATGTGGGAAAGCTACAAGCACAGTGCATAGTCACGCACACAGAGTCACACACACACACACACACACACACAGAACCAGGAGAACAAGACATACTGTACATGGCCAATCAGGAAAAACAAACTGTACATAGTTTTCAGACACACACACACACACACAAATTCCCCAAAACCCAGTCTAGGCTTAATTAATAATGATGCACACCCCAAACTACACTCCTGCTCCACACAATAGGCACGCAGAAACAATAACAGTGACAGCTTATCCAGCACCACTGCACACAGTTTATGATGAGTGGGGCTTAAGGCTCCAACACCCGGCTAACGCCAGCCCAAATCATAATCCCTACGCTTGCATTAAGGCGCGAAAGTAATGGACCCGCCAAACACTTGACAACACATGTCCAGATATTTTATATTATCTGACCACAAAGAGGACTGCAGCCTGTCCAGTTTCTGGCCTCAAAGACTTGAGTTACTAAAGTCCACCAAAAAGAAAAGCACCACTACACAGGATATCAACGCAGTATTGGTAAATCACTAGTGGTGACAAGAGGCGAGGAGTTGATTTATCAGGCCTAGTATCCTACAGTCTAGTGAACACTCCAATATAAATACAAGGCCTCTATGTCTTTCTGCTACGCTGCAGTGAAACAAGAGAGGAGTGAAACTGGGTTAGGGTGCTGTGTGTGTGTGTGTGTGTGTGTGTGTGTGTGTTGGGGGGGTTGGGTGCTGGGCTTACACAGAGTTTTCAGGATAGGAACAGGATACACTATTGGGGAGTAGTGTGTGTGTGTGTGTGTGTGTGTGTGTGTGGGGATGTCAGCATAACCCAAGCTCCCACTACTGGACTGCATAAGCAGTGTTTTTAAAACCCATGTGCAAATTCTGGGCAAGGTTACAGTGTGCCTCGCAACCACATGCTTTCCTAACAATACGCCATGGGAGAAGGGTGTGATTTGAACACTTTGGAGGTTACAGCCTAGTATGCACTCAAGAAAGATGTTAACAAAGACAAAATGAGAGGGAGAGAGAGAGAGAGAAACTGAGAGAGTGTACTGAGCAGAAGGGAGAGAGCACAGAGAGGAAAAGAAAACTATGAGTGTTTTTGTGTGAAACCACAGCTATCCATGTAAAAGAGGAGAGACAGACAGAAACAGAATGAGTGGGAAACAGACAAAAAAAAAAAACCTTTCATCCTTTCATGGAGGACGAACCTTGACATCATACTTAACATGCAGGGCTGTGCGACCGGCTGCCAACAATTACCAGTCAGCTTTCCCAGACCAATCAATCAGCCTGAGAGCATCACAGGGGCAGGTCCAATATCGCGAGAGGAGCTGAACACAGGCAAGTATGCTGAGGAGAGAAGCAGCGCCAGCAGCTATGCGACCACACCCCTGCACTGCCCTACCCTGGCAGGCTGGCTGGGTGCTGAACACACACAAACACACACACACATACAGTACATATATACACACACCAGTGATGGGTGTGTGTGTGTTTGTGTATGTGCATACGTCTATTATAGCAAGGATACAGATGTGATGGATTCAGAAATTCCACAGTCCGAGTCCTTTTTGTCAAGGAGCCTCGCTGCCTGACTCCGGACTCGAGAGAGACATGACTTTTAAAGAGTTCACTTTTCTTCCCCTTCGTCACACTGCTGCAGCTGCCAAAGCTGAAAAACCCAACCTCATAACTACATTCCAATCTGCCCAAAGAATCCGACCGAAGGAATAGCCTTTTCCTTTTCAGGAACCATGGCTGTGCCTCCATTCTGGGGCGAGGACACACACACACACACACACACAGGGCTACACCTCAACTCTATAGGTCACTGTGTGAATCGCTTATTCATCAGAGCAGCACTGGCATCAGAGTAACAAAATCCAAAAAGCTTTTTACTCCATCACAACATGCCGATTTAGGAGGAAAGCCAGAGACTTGTTAAGGAAGTCATGCCTTAACTGCCATTGTGAAATGACAGAAACTTCGGGATGACACCAAATATGACAATGATGGGTGACTGATCATCTTAATATGGGACAGAAACTAAGTATTTAAGCGGAAAAATTAGTAACGTTTCCTCCTTTGGAGACAAAAAAACGGGTGGGCACGGCCAACTCATTCTCTCGTGGTTTCACGTGGGGATAACACTTCCCTACGAGGTCATCAACAGACAGTACGTCATCCTTTAGTCTGCCAGTCACTGCAACCCTGCTGCACAACTCAGGGTTGCGAACGCGCCCATTCACACACAAAAAATGTCTCTCTTCAAAAACGTCTCTCTTCAAACTGAGCTCACACAACTCTTCTTTTTTTCCGTCACGCCAATCCAAAACCCCCACCAGACACACACACACACACCCAGCACACAACCCCTCAGTTGTTCGTAAGTGTTTTAGAAACACGTGTTGGTCAGTTGCTTCTGTCTAATTTCGCAGTTGTTCTTTTACATCATGCTACTGCTGCATGAGACGACTGCAATATCACATTACAAACTTGCATTTGTCCAGTCCTGCTAACGTGGTCACCTCTTCAAAAAAATCTGGTCGCAGCAGGGATTTACATGAAGTTGTGTTTCCAATTAAATTAAACTAACTAGGTACACAGGTCACAGACAGCATGGCACAAACTATACGGGTCATATCATACCCTGCTATCCGTTTTAACAATGAGACAGGCGAACAATGACGACCTCTCAAAACTATGACTGGACTTTTTAGAATATCTTCAGCTATCAAACTAAGCTATGAATGCTCGATACATGAACCCCCGTAGCATCATGACAATATTAACAGTGAAGATAAAGACCAATTTGGCAAGTTTCGGCTGTTTAAAATTCAGTCCGTCACTGTTCACTAAAAAACAGTGAATAACTTGCTAAACACATCATAGAATATGCCCACTTCAAAAAACTCATCTTGCAACGATTTGCGACTGAGCATGAGCATCGCTGCTATGACAAAGCTACAAGCACAAGGTCTGTACCTTAAGAAAAATACAGTACGTAACCTGGCGACTAAAATAGAACCAGTCTAGAAGGATCATCCTAGTATTTACAGAATACAAAGGGAAAATAAAATAAGTATCAAATCATTTCATTAGTCAACTTACTTATTGGTCCCTCTGTGTATGTTCAGCTCCGCTGGTGTCCCACACTTCTCTTTGCATCAGAAATCCCTCCTCCTGGACAAAACTGGAACACGACTGCACCGCCCACTCATATTCTCACTGGTCTAAATGGCACAAAGGTATCTAAGATGATTGGTTGGTTGTCACTATATGAAGGATGGTTCATCCCAAGAAATTAAGTTGGGTTTTTCTTTTTTTCAATCAATGCAGAGTTATGAGTGAGACATGATGCAGTCATGTGGCCAAGTGTAGTGGATTTTCCACCCGTCAGTTTACACTATTATACATTCAACAAAATCTTCCCTGTAGACATCTCTCATGATCAAACATGTTTCCTTGACGCTGAAAACAGTGAACACTGAAAAATCCATTTGTTACAATAATGAAAGAATGATGACCACGATAAAAAAAAATGACTATTCCTCAGCAGTGTGAGGGAAATTACAGGAATCCTACCAGAAAACATTTCATGATTAGCAATGCATAGCATCCAAACATGAACCTGTTAAAGTAAGTCATTTGGTATTGAGGCATTAAACCACCAGGCTAAATCAGCACTTAATAATGTCACTCAGCTTCCCTGAGGCTAACCATCTAGCCAGACCACATCACTCTACATTTGGGGCCCCTTTCTTTCATTTTAATAGATTAGCCACCCAGCATACTTGTGGCTACACAAGAATAAAAAAACAGTTTTGTCCAAAAATAGCGTTTCCAGTCATTCCCCTAATATGCAGCGACAAAATGTTCTCTCCAGCCTCAGCTCTAAGGCGGGCTTGTAATTAAGAGCTTGTATTTCCTTCGCCAAAAGCGGGAGCAAATACCAAGGTGTGGGGGCGACCCTCGTCTGTGGCATCAGACTGCAGCACTGGCTTTCACAATAACCCCCCCCCCACCCCTTCTGCTCGTGGCCTCTCACCTTCCATGCCCTCTTGTGAATTCCTTATCGCCTAATGCCTCATTCTCTCGCTCTGTAGGGCCTCCCCACTTGATGGAGGTTATTTCCTGTCGGAGTGTTTGTGGTCTACATCGTTTGTTGAACTTCTTTTTTTTTGTCTTCATTTCGCTCCTTGACCGTGCAGGACATTGTCTATCTCTAACACGAAGCATTACCTCATATCCTGCCGATAACCTACAGAAAAACAGACTCCTCGTGTTCCCTGCTGCACGGCCTGTGAGGGCACATGCCAACCTGTCCGCAGCTTCAGCCTCAACCCCTCTTCTGCTGGTGCACCACACCATGGCCCTCTAAACTGGTCTCGAGCGCAATTACGTGGCCTGCCTGGTTTCTCAGCCGTCGCGATGGAGTCTTGTAAAATCTGCTGGGCTGGGGCAAGGAGGCTTTTGATCCTCTCGCCCAATGCAGTTTTAATGGGAGAGGCTGGGTGGCAGTAAAAAGCTGAAACTACAGCGAAAACAAGATCAGTCCGTGCTGCGCTGGTGTAGAATACTACGGCCAATGTTTACTCTCAGAGACAGGGAGAGAGACAGAGATACAGAAAGAGGGAGATAGTGAGGTTATTACAGGATATTTCATCATGTCTAAAATATAGTCTCTCAATTAAAACAAGGGTGTGTCTAACTACCATGATGTCAGTCTTTATTTTTAGAAGAGGCGGGTGACTGTTTTTTTGTGAGACAATATGTCTATGTCTTGCACTTTTCAATGCAGGCACTTATTCAACAGTATTGCCCTCAGCTACTGAGTTGAGAGGACGGTTCACACATGTCTTTCTCTAAAGAACTGAATGGGTGACGGCACTCTTCAAAATCAGCCATCAGCCATCCACACTCAAACAGATAAGCATATAAAAGATGCTGATAAAATCACACACAAACACACACACACACACACACACACATAGACAATCACAATCACAGGAAGCCATTTGTGCTGCCCAGCATGAGTGCACATCACTCTTTAGCAAGGGGATGAAGTCAAAACCTGCAATCCTCCCACAGAGGCTTGCAGCTGAGGTAATCTCATAGCCATTAAGCTATAACAAACCTTCCCTTCTTTTCCCAAGTGCTGCCATAACAAGCAACCAGAAAGACTTGGGAATGGCAGGACACCTGACAAACACTGCATTTTGTTTTGACCTGTGGAATAAGTGAAGAGGTATGTGGAAAAGAGAAGGCTACTAAGTTGCAGTGATTTTACTGTGACAGAAGAACTACTGAAATGTAAAATAACTTGTAGTTTTCTTTTCCCTCTTCAGAAATGAAATACACGAAAACCTGAAAGCCTGAATTTTATTTTATTCTTACTTTCATGTGTATTTTACTGGACACAAAAACCAAAAACATTCGTCATTTTTAAATCATCAGTCACATGGTGACTATCTATCATATCAGTTCTTACCTCCTGCTCACTACAAACATGTTTGTCATCCTGGGCCTTGAAGGTCACTTATTTTCCGGCGTGTTAGTAAGCTTGTGGATTGCTGTTTGACACGCACCCCTGATACACTGCTGCCGTCTACATACCAGCATGGCCCTCCGAGACGCCGATCTGACCTGTCAGCTTTTTAATGTCATTACCGCATGTTGTTTTTGTCAGTGTCAGGAAACTACGACACTCGTGCTCCCACCCCTGATAGAAAAGAAAAAAGAAAAGGGGGGGAGAGAGAGAGAGAGAGAGAGAGATAGAGAGATAGAGAGAGAGAGAGAGAGAGAGAGAATAGGAGGAAGCAAAGACACAGCGGCATTTTTTGTTGTCTTGTAAGGTGAACTCATGAGGTGATGGCAGACGTCACTGCTCCTCTCACAGTGTCGGTGAAGCGTTGAGACGTCATGGTGACAGTGTTGCATAGGAGACCAGCAGGAGAGAATCCCCCCAATGAATGGGACATTTGAGCAGTTTAAGAGGCTTCAGGAGGAGCTCCATCCAGCTCTACTCTCAGACTAGGGTGAGACAGCTGGCAAGCCATTGATGTGGGCCATGGATACAATACAACAGCTCATAAATTGCACGTGGTGAAGGGATATCAAACGAAACAGAGCGGGGGAAGAGTGCATCTGTACATCCCAAAGTCATTTGTATCCAAAGTTGTCCCTGAATTAGTCAAACAACAGAAGAGGGAGGACATTGAGATACACCACTCCCTTCTCTGCTCAGAGAAATGTGTCTAGAATAGAACATAGAACATAGAACATAGAACATAGAACAATAGAAAGAATAGTGGGAAGCACATCACTGAGAGTTGCTGTGAGAGACTCATGTATAGTATTGTCTTTGACAGTATCACTATGGCCACTCCTTCTTGAAAGGAGAATGTGAGGAGGGACTGACTTGACTCTACAAGTTTAAGAATTAACGACTGTTCCAATGGAATACTACACAGAAGGGATAAGTGCAGCCACTTGCAGTTTAGCATTAAAGCCACACTATCAGCAAGACCCAACCCCCCCCCCCCACACACACACACACACATACATGACTAAACCTGTATGCACAGTTGCAGAGGCTGTAGAGTTTATCACTGTGCTTGTGTTCTCTGATCACCGTGTCGTCACAAGTCCAGTGTGTCTTATCACATACTCTGAATTTCTCCTGAGGGTGTTCTATCTCTGTTCATTCCTGCCTGCATCGTAAATTCCAATGTTCTGCGTTTAACAACAATAGATCACAGTAGAGCACTATAATAGAGGTTGGGAAACTGGTATGGCTCTTCTCTGTCCATGGTCAAGGCCTCTTCAGGTGCTCACCAGGTGCTTGTTTTAGGTCATAGAACTTGTGAAATGTCTCCTGTTGAGATAGTGTTGTGAGAAAAAGGACCCACCAATTATTGTATACAGAGGTACCACTGACTGTATATAGACAGAGGTGCCCATTACTGTATATAGATATAGGTACCAATGACTGTATATAGACAGATGTACCAATGACTGCATATAGATATTGGTACCAATTGCTGTATATAGATATAGGTACCAATGGCTGTATTTAGTCAACAGCTGATGGTGAACAGTCAGTCTAGGTGAGCTGGTGCTTTGAAAACAGTGGGGTTGTAATCCCATTGTAAACTAAAGAGAAACACACACACACACACACACACACACCCCAATAAAAATACCCATCACACATAGCTCGTCGTTTATACAAAGAATCCTTTCATGTTTCATTGTTATTGTCAACATTTAATCTGAAACATTTTATCTACATGTAATAAAAAACAAATTGCTTATTGACTCAAACATTTCTTTTTGATTATGTGGTTGAATAGCCAAGCTCAACACATCCAATATTTATTCTGAAAGAACATGGATGCCTCTCAACCCCTTCAGTAAAAGCAACATCACATTTGAGAGAGACCTTTATGTGTCTGTTTCTCAGAATTGTCCCTTAACACGTGTGAAGAAAAAAACAACACAGGTTTGCTCTCGCACTGTTAAATCTTTGGATCTGGTTTGTGGGCACACCTGGGTGTGTGGGTGTAGAGTGAAATATAGGGTTAATGTCTGGCATACAGTGATAATGTGTTGAAATCATGTGTAATTGCTTTTGGCAGGTACAGTCTCTGAAACAAATCAGGAACTGAAAACTTAAGTTGAGTTACGAGAGGAACAACCCAGAACAACAGAGTAGCTATAGTATAGTATCTATAGACCTCACATACAGCATGCTTATGCGTTATTCAGCAATCCATGGAAACTAGTGCGAGGAGTTTCTATAGGTATGCATTTCTTTGAATACCTGGCACACTGCTTCCAAGCTTCTCCCTGACTGTGATTTTAGTAAAGAGGGGAGAGAAAGATGCAGGTCTTTTCACCTTGCTGGGAAATATTTGCCAGATATACATGCCTGTTAGTCATTGTCTTGGATGACACACCACCATGGACTTGACATTGACCTACTAGTTGCATCTTAACTCCTGAGGAATTTTCCATTGGAGTGTGATAGAAAATAATGACTAATGTCAAGGGCACAGTAACTGCAAATGCATAGGGAACAACAATCCTAATCATGAGGACAGATGTACTCCTACAGTCCCTCCAGAGATGCGCCTCCCTGGTGTGGTCCAGCGGAGTTTTAGATGATGGAATCTCTGTGGTGTTTGGCAGCTGTTCCATCTGATGAAACTCGCTGCCAGACATCTGAAGCTGGTCTCGCTGCAGCTTGTGGCCGATGCTTACGGCTGATATCTTGGAGACAGACCATGATTTTAAACCGTCTGGTTTAGAATGCCAGATCTTCATACCATATTTCTGTTGTCTGCAAAGCCATAATCCTTAATATAATAACTATACTTTTGACACAATTAAAATTATATTATACTTCTTAATGTTATTTTTTGCATGTATGGATTTGCATCAGCTCCCCTCTTATGTGGTTACATGCCTAGAGGCTACATATGATAACAATCAAAAGCTGGTACACTAGAGCTCTATACTGTCAGAGCTGAACGAGTTTGTTCCTTGATCCTATCCAAATACCAGTAAACTTGCTAAGTAGCGTGAAGTAAAGAGAAGGGCAGGATGATTTGGGCCTCGTCCTGGAATGAGATTGAAATGGTTGGTTTCATCCAGATCCTGTCCCACCTGTAAGGCTAGAGTCGAAAGAGCATAGAGGGAAGTGGAGGTCTGATGCTATCTGGAGACCTGGGCAGACTTGAATGACAGCTTTGTCCAGGGTGTGGTGGCTATCAGCTGACTGAGCCTTCCATTGCTCTGAACCACATTAAACAGTGCTACAAAGACAGGTGGAATGCTAATGCTGTACGATCTACAAAGTCTTTTGTCGGCTTTACATCCAGCCGTTCATTATGTCAGTTTCAAAGTCTAATTTGAACTGCCTTTCTGTAAACTTACATGTACTATGTACTTATGAATGCAAATAAAATAATGTTTAGTGTTCCACGAGATGAGTGTCATCAAAGAGTGGCGTGAAGACAATAGTATAAAAGAAAACAGTGTTAGAAGATCGCACAGCCATGCAAACACTTCCAGACCTACGCCATCAGTTAAGGGCTGGCATTGCCTGCACCCGCCACGCACGATCCAAAATAAATGGAGTAGGTTTATTTTTACACCCATAGTCTTATATTCAAAGCCTCCGATGACTCCACCCTCTCTTTATTGCTGTGTGAATATCTGACGTGTGTGTGTGTGTGTGTGTGTGCGTGCGCAGTTGCCTTGTATGTACAAATAGCCACTCTCAATACTGGCACACACACACACACAGTATTCTTTTACACACAATATACACTCACACACAATCACGTCTACACACGCTCAACACACACACACACACACACCTGGGAGGAGACTGATGGATGATAATGTGACAAAAAAGCATAACCTTTCAATGAAGTTTTTCCCTTCAACCTACTACCTACCTACACTGGTCTGAGTTGAACTGTGCTGATGCATAACTGAACTCTCACTTATATCTCAGACGATTGAGATCCAGTGAGAGGAAAGCTGTAGAAGCAGAACCCAAATGGAAAGCTGCATTTATGGTTAAGGAAAGGCAAACAGGCTCTAAAGTTTAATCATTTTTAATATTTTTTTTTTTCAAATCATGAACAGCTGTATAATAGGGCCCAGTATTATAGCCTTGTTGTTGTGTACTTCAAGATACTCATTTGCCTGCAGGTGATGCTTTGACCCACAACATAGAGAGAAGCCAAAGGTCTATTTGAGCCTCTACCACCCCAAACACACACACACACACACACACACACACACACACACCCCTCTCTGGGCAGCGAAAACAAGGAATAATCAGTCCATTTTGGTTCCCTTCCTTATCCAAAATGAAAAGTGATTATGTCACATAGGAAAATCTACCCCAGAGAGCACTACCATAAAAAGGCCTCTGCCCCAGCCTGTGAACAATGGGACCCAGAACACCACAGAGTTCCCCTTCCCCTTGCTCAGTATGTGATTAGGTGTCCCTCTCTGCATCCGTCTCTGAGGCTGATGGGGCATTGCTTCGAGCGTGTTTAGCTCAAGGTGTGCACAGAGTGGGAAGATCTCTGGATCCTCTTTGCATGTTTTTGTCGTGCCGTGTGCCTCACCGAGCTTATCGCCACTTCATCAAGGGAATTAAACAAAACGCACCAAAGGCAGCGACCGCACATAAATGTTCTCAGTGTGTCACCTCTGGTGTCAAATTCGGCAAATTCTTCCTTCCAATAAAAGTACACAACCGAACACTATTTACAGTCCTAAAACTGTCTGATTTGAATAATAATTTGAATGAGTGTTTGCTTTTCTCTCTTCCATCCATATGAACTTGGGGGTCTAATTTTAGTGCCTGCCCCCTCAGTGGGCTGTCCGGGGCGCACATCCTTTGCCGACAGGCATCCGTCTCCGTGAGGAACAATACCTCCGTTCTGCAGGGAAACACCCGCTCGGCACTACTGGGAACGCTCAGGCTATTGCCTTATATGGCATTAAAGGCAGCTTTTGGCGTGATTGGGCTGCCTGACATCTGGGCCGGCCCCTCAGCCGCAGCGGTAGCGAATGCAGACGCAGCACCTGTTCGGGCATGCAAATGCACTCTGAGGGCAGAGAGAGCAGGAGAGAGGGAGAGAGAGAGACAGCAAGGGTGAGGGTGGGGGCCCATGTTACCTGTTGATACAGTAGTACGGGATGTGAGCAAAAGAGGAGTGAGTCAGATTGGTTTAGAATGGAGGTTTAGAGCCTGGCAGAAGAGTGAGTAAAGAAGTGGTCACAGTCAGCTTGAACACACTTCGGGAGGTTCTCATGCCTCAGTGGTTCGTGTTTTTGTTACCCTGCCCCACTGCACAGTATGTGTTGATGAGAGTGTGTGTGTGTGTTTGTAGTTAACCCCATGGCCTGTAATTAGTTGAGTATCTGATACAGGCATTGCAGGCAAGAGATCCTTCTTGGAAATCTAAGGCAACATGTCAGACCTTTCTCCCTCACTGACCATAGTCTCTGGAGCCCAGCTACTCCCTTTCTTAGTCTTGTTCTGGCACCTAGAAACTGATTAAGCTACATCATGATGTTTTCAGACCCCAAATGTGAAGCAGGACATAATTATGACAGATTATCACGTTACACACCCCTAGTTTTTGATAGACAGTGAGTAATAACTTTGGAAATATGCTTGAGGAAAGAACGCAAAAAAAGTGCGAAATCAACATTGTTCATTCCCGATGTTCCATGACTCCACCGTTTCCTGTATGGCGTCTTGGAATTTTCTGTTAGCTTAAAAGCGCGAGTGACTATCCTGCCACCTACTGGCCACAAATAAACACTGCAAGTTTTGCTGCCTGACAGTTGGAATGAACGGGCTCCCTTGGCTACATGCGTCATTATTCTGTTAACGGACCACCTGTGCCCAATTAAAGGAGATTTAGATAAAATAATATGCTGGTTAGGACTCAGGAGTAGAGATGAATAACAAAACGCCACCCTTTCGTGAGTGCCACTTGAGTGACAGATTTCCTCATTTTGCCTATGATGAAGGAATACGCGTTTTGTCGTTTATGGCAGACATTATGCGTTTTATAACACAAACGGCACATGAAAGTTGCACACTATTCCCTTCCACCACCAGCTATTTATTGCCATTTTTGGGTACTTCGTTTTTTCAATGTCTGGGTTAAATTATAGTGTAGTACTGTTTAACGTGATCTTAAGAATAAGAAAAGGAGAAGCCTTTGGATAAACTGAGAAGACCGCAGAGAAAGTTGTTTTATTAAGGCACTTGAATGGCAGAAAGCATGACCTGAGGCATTAGAACAGCAGCACCAGCACTGTCCAAAAACACTAACAAAACATTCAAACACGTCTACACCATCTCCGCTATACATTCACCTACCACCACAGACGAACGAACACCACAAGTGCATTTCTTATCTCTCAAATCTCATTCAAGTTGGGCTGCCCGGGCAAACTGCAGTGAAACTGTACCTACAGGAAATCTTATCTGTTGTCGCGATTTGGGAACAGGTGATGTGCACTTTTACCATGAGGTAGAAAAAAAGAAACAATGCAAGTCTGCAAATCATCTGCGTGATCCCAAATGTTCTTTTCTCCCACTAACTTCTATTCTAAACCAGCTGCAGTTTTCCATTCACAATTCACGTTCTAATCACCATTTTAAGACTTTATGCGGACAATACTTAGAATCACTTATGTATCTTTAAAAGTAATTTAACGACTGTGTATGCATCTTCTGCATTGTCCGTATGCATTGTCTTTCTCTCCATGTGACAGACTTTGTATTGGCTTTATACCTAAGGTGAAGCTATGAAAAGATTGCTTTTGAAAATGAAAAAAATAAATCAACAAAAATTAAATACAGATGAAAAAAAGACCGAACTGACACGGAAAACAACAACAACAACAACAACAAACAGAAACTACCAGCACAGAAAAATAAGGCACATTTCAACACAATGACTCCTCCTCTTGGGATCCTCTGTCTCTCTCTTTTCTTCTTTCTGAGGCCTGGGTCCTCTTCATTGGTTCTGTGTTTAGCTGATCAGGAAGCTGACAAACGGGGGGGAAACAGTTCAGTGTGACTGTGATGACTAAAAACCAAACCATGTCACAAGCTTGACCAGGAATCAATCACTCTACTCCTCTATCTATCCACCAATCTATCCATCTATCTTTCTCTCTTTCGGGGGGTGACGCCACTAACTACATCTTGATTACATTCCTTCATTAGCACTAGCTTGACAACCACATGGAGAGGGAAATGGTTACCTGTAGGGGTATCCATGATATTTGGCTCTGAAGATGGATAGTAACCAGCTGAAGAAGAGCACCACCAGCCCAATCCCAGCGATGCACATGACTGAGGGAAGAAAAGGGAAGTCATGACAGCAGGCAGCTGATTGGTTAGATACCCAAATGCAAACACCCAACTTGTTCAATTACACAATCAACAACAAAAATCAGCTGAAAAACAAATACACTTTTGTGCTCCAATAGAAATGCTTTTAACCAACAACATATCTTGCTGGTCTTCCCTTGGGTGCAACAAATCATGCAGTGTTCTAACCAACACATCAGTGTACAGATTATTATGCTTTTGTGATGGCTCTCAGAGCTGCCATGTTGAATAACAGCTCATATCAACATAACAAATGAATGCAGACCAACGGCACGGACATCTCTGTATATCACAGTGTTATCACTTTATATTTAGGGATGTCTCATCTTCCTCAGTTTTTTTTTCTCTCTTGTCAACAATTTAAGATACTTTGGGCCAAAGCACATATACAGGCAACGGAGAAGAGAGAGTGCCTACTTTTCCTCTTGCCAATGTCCATTTCAGACGTGGCTGCTTCGTGTAAGAGGACCATTCCGATAGTCACAGCGGCGTCTGAACAACAGAATCAAGGAGCACCAGTTTGGGACACACGGAGTTAATAACCACCAAGTCATTATTGTAATGCAAGAGACCCATCATGCGATTGTTTTACTTTCAGGGCATATTGTGGCAAAGGCCAACACACTGATGACATCCACTTATTCATCAAGAGCAGAGAGCTGAAAAAGGCAATGTTTGAAATTACTGATTTCCTTTGCATGAGGTTTTTTAAAGGATACTGAAGAGGAGCACGATGTGAGTCTCAGCCACAAACTGGGCCTGGCTGCTGCCATGGATGTAGCTCTGCAGGAGGACGGGAAGAAGAACAGAAGGGGTGTTTCACAAAGATTACCCAACAGGCATCTGAACATGTCACAAACTCATCCAGGCTGGAGCATTTTGATCCATTAAGAGTTGTAAAACGGTTCATCTGTCCAATATGACATTAACTCTCAATTCAAATTCAGCTAGGCAACCAATGACATCACACCAGCCAGGGTAGTTTAAAGTTACAGTGCATACGGCCAAGTACCAATTAATCACAACTGTGGGCGGTCAGCTCAGGAGCCAAAAGGCCAAAAATAAAGTGGTATATCCCAGTTTCTGGTGCTGTTTGATCATGTGGCACTCTGAGAGCAGAGGGAACAGGGCTTACCACTTGGCCTGTGTTGGGGTTCTTGTGGGCGTAGGGAGGTCCTCGGATGTGGTTCCACATCTGGCCTGATGTCATGATCAGCACGAAGCACTAGGGACAGGAAAAGATTATCCTCCACTGCTACTGAGTACTATTTTTTAAACAGTGAAAAGCTACTGCAAAATGTGACAATGTTCGGAGGGGAAAAAGGGATTGTGACAGGACTGCATAAGAGAGAGAAGTCTGGGAAGGACAAAGAAAATAAAGGGAGAATAATCTGAGATGGAGAGACATACTAAATAGCAAGACAGATGAAGAGTGAGATGGAGAAAACATAGTTAGAACAAAGTTATCAACGAAGAGAAACTCTTCAGAGATGAAGAGAGAGAGAGAGAGAGAGAGAGAGATTGATAGAGATAGATAGAGAGAAAGACAGAGATCCTGAACCAAGTCACAGCATACACACCAGAGCAGAGAAGGCCCAGACGTTCTTGTTGTAGAGGAACTCCAGGTTGTTGCGGCGCAGGTACGCCAGTCCTCCGATCACCGCCAGCAGGAAGCCCAGCATTAGAGGCCCCGCGTAGTTAGGAGGGCGGATCACGCGTATCTACAGAAGACATGGTACACGTACTCACACACACACACACACACACACACACACACACACACACACACACACACACACACACACACACACACACACACACACACACACACACACACACACACACACACACACACACAACAATGTTTCAGTGACTCAGTGTTGTGCTGAGGAGCTGTCTCATTACATGACATCTTGATTATGGTGGAGTCAGTTTTTCATAAATGGCATGATCATTTATCCCATTCAGGATTTAAATGAATAATGGGTGTGATGAGGAACCATTTTTATGAACAGGTGATTGTTCTGCATGGTGGCCTGATGGCCCCTAAACCACCTGTGTCTGAATTCCCTTCCTTGTCTAACTACTTCTCCATTTCTGACATCTGAAAGGTCTAATTTGAATAAACTGATGACAAGTGAAACTGCCTTTTACTAAATTGAAGAGAAGCACAGACAGAGGCTTGTCTGTGTTAGTGTGTGTGTGTGAGTGAGTGAGAGTGTGTGTGTGAGTGAGAGAGAGTGTGTGTGTGTGTGTGTGTGTGTGTGTGTGTGTGTAAGAGAGTGTGTCTGGAGAGAGTGTGTCTGGTGAGAGTGTGTCTGGTGAGAGTGTGTCTGGTGAGAGTGTGTCTGGTGAGAGTGTGACTGTGAGTGTGAGAAGTGGTTTGCTTACATGGACGTCGGTGCGGTCTGCCACCCAACGGGCCAGCTGTTCCGCTGCAAATCCTCGCACCTGCAGCTCGTAGGTGTCGGCTTTCTTGGGCTTCCCTTTGGAGGGGAAGTGGATGAAGGTGGGGGCCGAGTTCATGTTGAGCTGAGGGACAGAGCAAAGAGTTGGTCACTCACCATCAGTGCAGTTTCGTGTTACAGTTTTCCCTGCAATAGTCTGATCATGGTAATGCAAATCGAATTCATGACAAGTATCTGCAAAGCATCTGCACATGACTGAGCTTTTGACTAGAATCTCACTTTGGTTCTGATGCAAATCAGTCTTACTGACACTTCTGTTCTAGTCAGCGTCAGACAACCAGTCAAGTGGTTAGTTGGGCAAAAGTATTGGTTTGTGGCAGATGCACAGAATGCGTGCTGAGCTATAAAAGCACACATGCTGTTTGTCTCTCCATAACAATTTCTCTGTCAGTAATCTCAGATTTGGGTTTATCCTTTTATGCATCTCATGCATTTGGATTTGTCAAGTTTATCTGGTCTGGCATCCAACCTGGGCCCCGTTCGTCGTAAGGGTTGAAGCTAAGTTAATCAATTGTCCTTTTAGCACGTTAACATTAGTGAGCTGATTGAGAACATCAAATATCGGTTTGTCAACGGCTGATCCGTATCCAAATCATGTGGTTAATTTCAACCAGGCTAAACTTATCAGGGCAATTGCGCGTGCACGTCCTACTTCAAAAAGCAGGAAAGGTCGATCACCAAAACAATGATTTTCTAACGGTATAATGGTTCTAAACTCAAAGAAAAGGGCTCTTTTTTTCTCCGCTGGCGAGCAGGATGTGAACATGAACGCTTATGAAGAATACAAGACCATAATCATGGCAAAATTCAACACCGCCACAGCTGTGAGAGCAATACAAGAAGCGGTGTGTGAGGATGTTTATGGGTGATGGGTGATTCTATGTATGAATGAGCGACGGCAAATGTGACCTGGTACAGAGTATACCTATGCTAGTTCGATACCCCTCACCTCCTTCCTCGGTGTAGTTTTACATTTCCTTGTAAGTCGCTTTGAATAAAAGCGTCTGTTAAATGACTTAATGTATTAATAACAAATGCAATAAATTGAAGCAGTGAAAATAAATTGTGTGTATTTCTCATATAATTATGAGTGCTTTGTTCTCCGCATCGCAGACACTACAAAAATTTACCACTCGCAAAAAAGCGCAAGACAGTCAATGTTTGACTGTGGTGTTTGCAATAAATGACTCGACAACGTCTTGTAAATCAATTATTCCTTGTCGGCTGAATCGGTAGCGCTCATACAAGAACTCATCATGATGGAATAATGGATCTTGGCGATCGCAAAGAACTCTCTCCCTACGCTAATCTAACTATCTAATATGGCTCCTTGGTCAATGGGATCCCTCCTTTTTCCAGGGGTATGGCAAGCTTATCCAGCTACACTTACGTTAGCCTGCGCTGGAGCAAGTTAGTGCTAATTGATATGTAACTATGGTGAATTATCGAAAGTTGCTTCCACGAACCAAAAAGAGGGGCGTTTTTTATCTTAGCCTGAAAATTAGTTCGCTAAACCGCTTAGCGAGCTACGACGAATACCCCCCTGTTCATTCAATTGTTATTATTTACAGTACTTTCACATTTGGTTTTTGCCTAACATTCAGTTTGACTGATACTTGTAACATTTAAGCTTACCATTTATTGTATTAATAAACTGTACATTGGTCATTCAACTCCTCGTGTGCCATGCAATTTATATATTTTTTTAAGCTATTCGTACTGTTTTTAGATAATTGTAATATTGTTGTGTTATATGTTGTTGTTGTGTTATATGTTGTCCCTCGTCGCACCAACAGAAGAAGCACTCCAAATTCCGTTGTATGCAAATACAATGACAATAAAGGCTTTTCTATTCTTCTATTCTATTCTAATTCCTAACAACTGGCTTATACACTGGTTGGTAACATCATAATCATATCATGGAGTCTGATTAAGTGCATGTTTCCACAATATTTACCACCCTAACGCATTCTACAGTCCCATAATGTTCAGACACGTATAAACCTTCCAGCCTGGTGTTTTCCGTCGTTGGTAAGAATTTGGCTACCTTTACAAAAGTAAGACAGAAAGTGAGATTACCATTTGAAAGACATCTGATCCTTCATCAAAGTCCACAGCTGCAAAGAAGACTCTGTTGGTGAAGGCACTGGAGTACCGCCAGGAATTGGCCAGGATTTGGTATTCCTCATCTGCTTGTCTGCAAACATAAAAAAGGCAATACAAAATGTCTTAGTAAATAACATTTCATAATGTCCACTATACTACAAACTAGGTTTCTCTACTTCTGCAAGATATTATTATTACATATTTTCCTCCAAAATGTTAATAGTCGTATCCATCGCAGTCTCTCACCTGCACACGGCGCACTGTCTCTGAGGCTGTAGCGCGGTGAACATGATCACCACGGAGTAGTTCCGCGGAGGAGCCCTAATCAGCTTCCGGAACTTTTCTCCGTTCATGCGGATGACAGCGCGCTTGCTGGCCCATTCCATCATCTGGGTGACCTTCTCAGAGAGAAGCGTCTGAAAACACAGAAGACAAAAGTGTTACACACAAAAGCGATTCTTGTTATTTCTAGCATGAAAGGCTCTGTGTTTGACCAGTTTCTTCGGTTATCAATTATGTGGCTTTATCTTACATACTAGTGTCCATGTGTTTGATTATGATTGTGTATGATCGTGGAGTAAACGAACCACATGTCAGTATCAATGTTATGGCTATTAAATGGATTGTCTGATAATAAATAATGTACAGCATGTGTAGGATATCAGAGGGCGGACTAACAGAGGCCAATAGATATAGATATTGTTAGAACTCATTTCGAAATACTGTTCATGACTTAAGAATGTATTAATCAAGTGCCTTGTATTAATGATTACCTTGTATGAAGCATGTGCTTATGTAAGCAGGAACATGGCTTTTATGTGTTTCTGTGTGTGTGTGTGTGTGTGTGTGTGTGTGTAACTTAGATTATCAGGTGCTGACGCCATGTAGTCTGCATATGAGTAAGAGAGCTAAGGAGAGGGACCTTTTGCATATATTTGGGTGAGCTCAGAGGTGATAAAAAGGGTCAAAGTGTGCCTGTTCGACCCTGTGTAAAACTGACATCCTTGCATTTCAGAAGGCGCAGTTGGGATGACAAAAATACTTTTAGTCGAGCGTGGCTATTCTTGATGACATTGGAAACATTTATGGCGTCAGAATTAAACAAATCTTAAGAATATAAACCCTGTGCGATGTTAGTGAAATTGCTTCACTTTCATCCTTGTGCTGTGAGAACAGGTTAAAATCTGTTTTGTTCGCTCGTTCGTTCTTCACATAGCAGGATTGTCGGTTGCAGCTTATCTGCTGTCAATCTCTCGCTAGCTGGCTAGCTGTTCTATATAACTTGCTAGCCAATAATTGATAATCCGAAATGTTGCATGCAATTACTATGAGGTCCCATAGATTTGCAACGATGTAACGTGCAAAGTTGCAAAAGAACCTGTTAGTCAAAACCAATGACAGCTAGCATGAGAGCTTCCTGAACAACACGGAAAAGGTTGATGCTCAGGTAAGCTAGCTAAGCTTGCTAGCTGACTGAAGTTAATTAGCTTAGAGAATTGAATGAAGCACATTCGATTATGGATATAGTTTACAATTTAGCCGTAGTAAAATGTCAATACCTCTTTCTTCTTCTGTCCATCTGAAGATTTTGCATGACAAAGTAACACTAAAAACAGTGCATACAAAAGTTTCGGAGACATCTCTTCTCACAATTTATCGTCAAAAAGCCACGACTCCAGGAACCCGTCTGTAACTTTTCTATTGGTCGGTTACCCTCAGTAGTTGGCCAATAGCGGAGAGGTGTCGCAGATGCATGACTGTCCAGAAGCTGCTGCATTTTGGGAACTGTGGATTCCTGCATCATTTATTTTCAGTGTAATTTTTTGCTCTGGCAGTTATTTAAAAATATATATATAAATATTATTATTACAATATTTGAGAATCATTGGCATTATTGACACAGTCAAGTCTATTCCATATGGAACTGCATACTAGATAACGTGCTGCTTTTCCCTGAAAGACCTCTCCCTGTCAACATAAATAGGGTAATTTTGATATACTTAAGTCAATTCAATTGAAGGGATTATTTTGTATCACTATTTTGTTTTGCAATATCAACGTATGTCATTAAATACAACAGGTTATCGATTAGGTATACATTTTATACTCTATAATCCCCCACCCTTGAAGCCATTTTATAAATTAATTTCTTAGTAGGCTATTGATATGGCCCGACAATTCCCATTAAACGCAGGTGCTGCATGGGCTTATAATAAGTTAGTTTACGCACTACGTTTCCCAATGAAATAGTTCAGATCAAAGTCCACATTTAATAGCCTTGTGGTTTCAGAAACTTCCGCACACCAGAGGTAAGCATACAATGCCACACGAGGTAAGCAATTGCTAAATCTTGTGAGCTTGTTATTCTCTATTTTGATTGGGATTAAAGTAGTCATTGGTCGGGCGTGACGATTTATGAATGAACGACTGTTGGTATATCTCACGACAATTTAACTCAATGTTTAGTGCATCATGGTGATGGCACGGTTTCTCAAAACTTTTGAATGACAAATATTGGCATGAGAGCATCACTGGTGTTTTGTTGCCTACAGGTATGGCTAGTAGTCTCCACGTGATTCTTACCTGCGCCTGGGTTTGCCTTTCCTCACCTTTAAGCGAGGGACAGGTTAGTTCGTGCAGACCTTGAAATCGTATCAATTTGTATTTATTGTCTCTTATAGTAGCTACTTGGCTTTGGAATGTTTATGGTTGGGTAATATAATTGTGAATGAATGTAGAATTACTTTAGTTTAGGCATAACTACAGTTACTGCATTTTATTACTTCCAGATTGTTTACAGAAATGTGCCCATACCAGAAAAAGCCCATTTTGCGGAAACCTTTGATTCTGCGCCACTGGACAGGTGCATATCCCATTTGACTGAATAATTAACTTTTCAACAATGATAACCCAAATTCCTCATTTACTAATGATGAAACCGTATGTCCCTATGTCTGTGTGGAAGACGATGGGTCCTGTCCAAAGCAGGCAAAGTGGGGGAGGAGAACCTGAAGTATGATGGTACATGAGATACAGATATATATTATTTATTTTACATTGTCCTGGAGTAGTCTCATAGTCTCATACACATGCCTAAATTGGTAAAATTCCACACATTAGATAAACTAAAATGACATGGCTGTTTTCTCTCAGGGCACTGGGCTGTGGAGGAGCCTGATCATCCGGTGTTGCCAGGAAACAGAGGACTGGTGATGAAGAGTCCGGGTCGTCATCATGCTATTGCTGCGTACCTGCGTTCCATGTACCACTTCAGGGACAAACCTCTCTGCCTGCAGTAAGTTACACACACGTGTGTGTGTGAGTGTGTGTGTGTGTGTGTGTGTGTGTGTGTGTGTGAAACAACCAGCCTGCACAATAATGATTGTTTTGAAGCCAGTAGCATCTCTAGAGCATTGTTATATGAGAATTGGAGGGAACTGGGTTGGAGGACCTGGCCTGCTGTTTTGTTTCGGAGGCCCTAAAAACACACAGGCACATGTCCCCGCAAGGGAGTTCCATTTATAGATGTTTTGTTCTGGGGCTGGTGGTGTGGACTGGACCAGGCTATTTAAAACATGATTCATAGTCAGGTCAGAGCTTGATTGTGCAATATCGTCATCATTTTAGCAGAGTATGGGTTTGTTGGCATGATATGTTGACAACCATGGTCCCATGATCACTGTGTACTGTCATCCTACAATGGAAGTGGGGTCCTTTGGGTAGTTGTGAACTGGCAAATGAGGTCAAAGCCTGACCTGTGCTCCACTAATCTTGCATTGCATCCCACTCCTTTATTTAAATACACACACATATACACACATACACACACACACACATACACACACACATACACACACATATATACACACACACATATACACACGCACACATACACACACGCACACATACACACACACACACACACACACATACACACACACACACATACACACATATACATACTAACACACACACACACACACACATACACACACACACACACACACACACACATATATACACACACACACATACACACACACCTACACACATATATCCATACACACACACACGCACACACACGCACACACACACACACACACACACACACACACACACACCCTGTGGGGAGATTGGGGTAAGATGAGCTGTTTTTAGGTCAACCTATAGCCAAGGGAATATGATACAGAAATATAACCAATGTATTAAATACAAGTTCAGGATGTGTGCCATCAATTGAAACATTACCAGTGTGTCTAACTCAAATAGACAACAAAATATAGGGTCCCAAAATATGGCTCAACTTGCCCTATGTTAAAGTAAATTGAGCCATCTGTGAAAAACTATTATTGACCAGATTTCTAAATATAATATAAATATAATCTTTCTAAGTATAATTCTTAATAATTAAATCCCCAATTATTTGTATGGTGTTCTGGTGTTCAAATAAATATTACAACAAATTTGTTGACAGTTCTGAAACCTGAAGATGGTTTGCCAAGAAATAGACCTGAAAGTCTTACATTTAATGAAACTTTTATTCTTTTGAAGAACATTCACAGGTTATTTGTTTTCATTTTCAGTGTACACTCTCAACTGTATGTTGGCATTATTGCAAACTTTTTAGGCTTTAAACATTATATACACCAACATAAACACATAATGTGATGAATATCCATATAATCACAAATGTTGTAGCCAATGACAAAAAAGGCATAAAAGAATATGCTTACCACTTCATCTACATGGTCCTTTCTTCCACAGCAAGATGAAAATGCAGAATGCAAACTAAATTTAGGGTCACATGACAGAAATTGTGTATGGTTGCCGTACACATCTCCCCTAGATATACAGTCTTTTGTTTAGCGCTAGCTTTACTTTTACCTGCAATGATGTGACTTTATTGCATCAAACTGCAGGTATGAAGTGCTCTTCCTGAAGGGTGTTGACTGTGGTGGGGCCTACATCAAGTTGCTCTCTGGGTATGATGGGCTCCATGTAGTAAGTGTACTTTTTTATGACTCTTGTGGCTTTTTATGAAGCTTGTGTAGTGACTTCTAAATTACTGAACTGATTTCCATTCGACGATGACTGGTTCATTTATTGCAAGTATTTTATAACATCATCCAGCTGTAGATAAAGTTCTGAGCTATTCCTCTCTTTGATTCCATGTCAGAGCCAGTTCAACGATGCCACTCCTTACACCATCATGTTTGGACCAGATAAATGTGGTAAAAGCCACAAGGTCCACTTCATCTTCCGCCATCGTAACCCGGTGACGGGGGAGTACGAGGAGAAGCACGCGCGACAGCCTGACGTGGACCTGAGCGATTACTTCAACGACCGCAATCCCCACCTGTACACACTGCGTGAGTCTTGGCTGGAAGTTCAGAGAGAGAGAGAGGGCATTTTGTTTGTAAACCTGACACTGATGCTTGAAGCGGCTTGATGCAGCATTATCTGATCTCTGTCCCACGCCTGATACAGCATGCTTTGTTTTTCTGATTCACACAGTTCTTGGGATTTGAATCATTAAGTCATTGGATCAGAGACCTCTGTGATTACGCAATAAAGGTCTCTTGTGCATCGCTAATAGTGACAATAATAGTGAGTACTTCCTGTTCATTGTTTCCTGCTCAGGTTAGTGTGACCCCCCTCAGCACTAAATTTCTAATCTACCAGTGTTCCCGTTCGCTTCCCAGGCTTGTATCCAGATAACACCTATGAAATTCTCATCGACCTCATGGTCATCAGTAAAGGCAGTTTGCTGGAAGACATGGAGCCTCCAGTGAATCCGCCCAGGGAAGTGTTAGACCCTGGCGATACTGCACCACAGAGCTGGGACGACAGACCTCACATCCCAGACCCCACTGCTACAAAACCCCTGGACTGGTGTGTGAACTCGGACATCACTATTCCAACAAACTAAAACAATTCACAACAATTAACTACAACTGCCAGTAATATCAGGAGAGACAGGGGGTTCTAGAGATATTTAACTACAACTGTCAATAATATCAGGAGAGACAGGAGGTTCTAGAGATATTTAACTACAACTGTCAAAACTACAGGGGACCAAGCATCAGTAAAGCTGAATCAAATTCTTGTTTTGACACCTCAGCCACCCAAATGCAATGACTGTGTACACATGTTGATGAAAGAATAAGACACACACACTTACACACTCACTCAGACACACACACACACACACACACTCACTCACTTAAACACACTCACGCTCTGGTGTGCCATGAAGTGAACATGGCTACACTACTCTTAGTCCTCGCACAGCCTGGAACCTCCTGACTGAGTGACATCCTCTGTGTGTACTGCAGGGATGAGGAAGCTCCAGAGCTCATCCCTGACCCTGCAGCCCAGAGACCCGATGGCTGGCTGGGGGAGGAGGAGCCCTTCATCCCTGACCCTATGGCACGGCCCCCAGACGACTGGTGAGTCACCCAGATGGGCTGCCAGCCACATATCTCATCATGAGATCTCCACTGCCGAGTCATATGCCTCTCACAGCTTCCTGCCAGAACTGTGTGCGTTACAGAATGACCGTGTGAGCAAGTTTGTTTTAGTTCCTAGAAACCTAAAATAAATAATGTATGTGTGTTGCTGTGTGTGCAGCTGTGAAGTGCACTTAAGTGGAAACTGTTTCAGAGTATTAGTTTTTATACAACCGTTTTCTGTAATACCTGATATATGCTTTGTGGCTGTGACCTTATAAAACTCTGTAACTTCTGCCATGTGATGGATCCCATTGACTTGTTCTTTTATGCAACCCATGTACATTATGTCATTACTATAGGGTTGTGTTTGCAATCGGAAAGCATCAGTAACATCAGTGTACCTGTGTATGTGCGTGTGTCCATAGGTCTGAGGAAATGGATGGGGAGTGGGAGGCTCCTTTGGTTCCTAACCCCTCATGCACTCATGCTGTTGGCTGTGGTCCCTGGGCCCCACCCATGGTCCCTAACCCCGCCTACAGAGGGAAATGGAAGCCTCCTATGATTGACAACCCCAACTATCAGGTACCAGGTGCTCAGTTACATGCTACACAAGAGACTAGATGTCACGCTGAAGTGTTGCAAAACCCATGACGTTTTTGGTAACAATCCTGTGGGTAGCTACGTTTCTGATGGAGCTGCAGCCAAGTGCTTTTGTTGCATGTTGTGTTCAGAGGAAAGGGTGTGAAGAATGGCTAATAGGGTTGGACTTGGAACATCACTGGCTGTCAAGACTTCCACAGCCATAGAGTACCTTTTTTTTTACCTTGCTAGCCTTCACATGGAATAATGAAGGGCGCAAAGTGTGGGAGCAGTGCATTTATATTTTGACAATTTTCTGCACCCATATCTACCGGATATCCTTACTATTTCACCAGTATTTCCTGGTACTCTATAGCTCTCAGTGTGTACATAGGTTGCCAGGGTCAAAGGTTTCCCCATTTCCAGTGCAAACACTGCTGAAATGTATGCCTTCTTTGTACTGTAAGCAGGCATGAATGAATGTGTCTGAAAAATGATTAACACTGTCTAGCTCTGCTTTAAGGCTTTGTTACAGGAAAATGTAAACAAAACACAGAACAGTTTCTTTAGTAATTGAAATTCTCTAAGCTAAAATCTTTAATCCTCTGATCGATCTCCCTCTACGGTTGTCATAAAAGTGAAAAGACTTTCTGTTATTTGTGTTGATTATTTCTTGGCATTGTGTCTGACTGTGACTGTAAGGGGACTAGAGGTGGGGCAAACATTCCAGCCGTCAATACATCACGATGTTTCTGCTTGCAATACATTATTGATACACTGACACCAAATATCATCGTCTTCATACACAGGGCAGTTAAAAACGAATGTATTCATATAACCATTATGGTTTTCCTGCCTGCCACCTTCATGTGGGGCCTCTTGAATGTAGAGGAAGAATAATATGATAATATTGCATCATGAGTTAACCGATGATTCCCATCCAGGGGAAATGGCAACCTCGCTCCATCCCAAACCCAGGCTACTTCGAGGACCCGCACCCCTTCCGGATGAGCCCTGTGGGGGCCGTGGGGCTGGAGCTCTGGTCCCTGACTGCGGGGGTGCTGTTCGACAATATCCTGCTGTCTGACGACCTGAACACCGCCCAGCGCTGGACTCAGGACACCTGGGGACAGAGACAGCCGGTACAGAACTTCCACTCACTCTTTTGGATGCAGAACCTTTGTGTGAACTAGGTGTTAAATTATCTGGAAGTGTCTGGAAAAGTCCTAAACCAAGGGTTTTCAACTGGTTTTGTCCCAGGGACCATCATTCTGACTAGAAAGTAATTTGCGGCCCACTGATGTACCTGCACGCGCGTGCGTGTTTGTAACCGCCGCCACGCCCCCTCCCCTGCACAGATTTTCTGCCTATAACACTTAAATATGTGCAGTTATTAGGGTAGATCACTAACCGTCGTCGCCACGCCCCCTCCCCCGCGCACATATTCGGCCTGTAGCACTTGCCAGTGTAATTTCTTCGATATTTTTCATGATATTCAAGTGTAATCTTGAAATGTGTTGAAATATCAAAGCGAATTTATAAAAATAAATAAAAAAATCAATGGTGAACTGATCAACATAGGCTCATGTTGCGGACCACCAGGGGGCCACAGACCCCCGGTTGAAAACCCCTGTCCTAAACGGTTGACACTACGTCAGCATTGGCCTTGCAATTGATTTTAAACAGTAGATGGCCAGTAGCAGTCTTTTCTATCCTATAAAATGCAGCATAGATCAAAGTTCACTCATTTCATTTAGTTTTCAGCTAAAAAAAAACTAATTTTATGGTGCAGTTACACTTTAAGGTGTGGTCCGATGGTATTTGAAAGTTATGACTTGAGTGATGGGTTGGGTAAGAAACGCTGAATCAGAGGTGGAATTATATCATATAATCATGGAGTGTATTTCAGGGCTTCTGAATAGCACATCAGTTTGGGTTTTGATTTTCGTCATAATATCAATTCAGCCGATGGGCTTCTGAGCAATACTGAGATTCCCAACAAGCCATATGGTATTTGGACAATGGCATGTGTTGAAATGGTTTAATGGAGACATCTGGCCTGCGGCTTATGTCCATATCACATAGAAAACATTATTGTCCAAGAGGCAGACACAGAGGGGTGGAGAAAGTTAGCTCTCATCACGGTCGTCTAAAAATGGGTTGGCGTTTGCCTGTGGGTATAATCATATCATGTCACACACACAGTCAGTTTTGAGTCATACCATCAAGCTTTCCCAGCAAATCTTCCTTATGAACATAGACAACTGTCTATGAGGACAAGGGACCTTATGTGTGTATGTCAGGAATGGTTGTTAAACCAGTCTTTTATTTATAAGGAAACACTATCTTATTTATCTTCATGCATGTCTTTCTCTAACAGCCGAGGCTGCTGGAACGGCTGTTTGTGGCCACAGTAAAGCGGCCATGGCTGTGGGGGGTGTATGTCTTCACTGTGGGCCTTCCCATCATACTGTTTATCAGTTTCATGTGGCCTGATAAGGTAGGTCCCAGCTGACTGGCTGTGATGGTGCTCAGTCATGGAAACACATGGTTTCATTCAGAAAAACTCCCACTCGGACATGCCTTATGTTATAAGATAAATTAAATTAACTCAAGGGGGCAGTCTTTACTCATTTCACATGATTAGAAAGAATAAATTAAATGTATTTATAGAAGTCTTTAATAGGCTCTGTATTTGTTTTTTCATTGCAGCGATTTGGCCCCCCCGATCAGGATTATTACTACAAAAAATCAGACGAGCCTCAACCCGACAGCCCACAGGACCTTGAGGGCCACCCCAGCCTGAGTGACTACGGTGAGAGCATCACATCAGCTGCCTTGTCTTAGCAGGGATATCTGCTTGCGGTAGTCTTGGGGAAAGGCACTAGCTATATAGGACGATGCACTTCTAGGCGGTCAAGTGTTATTTGGCAAATGTTTGG
The DNA here is from genome assembly GCF_900700415.2 of Clupea harengus. Lineage (NCBI taxonomy): Eukaryota > Metazoa > Chordata > Actinopteri > Clupeiformes > Clupeidae > Clupea > Clupea harengus. The sequence continues at coordinate 9,029,889 of NC_045171.1, forward strand.
CAGGCGAAATAATAGTTTCACTTGCGTGTATAAATCTAAGACTACCATCCGAATCAGCAAATGCCAGGAAATATCTTGTCATGTTCGTCGCTGGTACTACAATGAGGGTCCTGTGTGTTTCTTTCTAGGGGTGACTAACAGAACTGGGCCGAGGAAGAGAGAGATCCAAAGGGCCCAGAAAAAGTCAGATTTGGAGCTCAAGGTAAATACGGCTTACACAAAGTTAACCTCTCAAATATGCACTTGGTCCAAGTCTGTGTATAGCATATGTTTAGTGTGTATTTGTGTAATAATGTGATGGGTTTTTTTCAGGTTAAAGAGTGATGATGACGCCCTGCTGTCTTCAGCCAACTCTCAGTATTCCAACAATAAGCCCTCAGAATTCCAGTGAGGAGGAAATGAAATGACAATAGCAGCTGTCTTGCTCATATTTCAAAATGGGCTGAAAGAGGATCAGATGTACAACCGGAGTAAGAATCTGAGATGAGAGAGTCAGATATACAACCTGGTGAAGAACCTGCTTGCTTGGACTGGTTGGTCCACTGTGAATATTGTTCTGTGGAAGTCTAAACCAATAAAAATGCCTGTTTCGGTGATCCTTGTGTGTCTAAAAATATCTTGCAGCGTCTTCTTTCATACAGATTTCAATTTCACTTCCTCAACGAACTGTGCTGTGGTAGTGCTGTAATCTTCCCATTATGACAACAATGTTTTATATTTGTTTCCTTAATCTCACAGATCAAATCAGAGGGGTAAACTGTCATTTACAATACTTTTTTATTTTCTTTTAAAATGTTAGATAGACTATCTTTAAATTATTACATGATTATAGACATCATGGCAGGAAGCAAAATGTATATGTAAAAAGTGCATTGTTGGAAAACAAACAAACATAGGGACAAGGCGACTGAAATTGTTACTCCCAAAACATCCAAACAGAGCTCGTCGCCATAGTGACACCAGCTTGTCTGGCTTACCGGTGCATTCCTGATCTATGTCTCTGAATGCCACAGACAGACCTGCACCTGTACCTGTACTTACAGCCAAGCTCAATATGAGTCCAGGCCAACACATTAAAAGGAAAATGGCATTGGGCGGAAGGAGGTCTCAAAGGATGCCTCGTCTGGATACAGTCCTATTTTTTGACAATGTTCTGAGACAGGGAACCGTTAAAAGATCATCATGCATGCCTACCAAGCATCCTGATTTTCCAACTGAATGGAAAAGACTGAAATATGTCACGGAGGTTGAGTATAAGTTCTAAGTTACTACTTAAGTGTTTTTTATCTGTCAAGTCTAAAGACAAGAACTTTGAATTAGAGAGTAGATTGGTAAGGGTTGGGAGCTTGCGTTAGGCCAATAGTTTGCATAAATGTACCAAACACATGAATTCACATTTCTATGGCAAATGGAAACCTCAGAACAGTGTCCTCTTTGGAGAGTGATTAGCATATTTCACAAAACGGTGTTTTTGTTTTCTTGAAACAGATTTTCAAAACTAGCTAAGATTTGAAAGATAGGACTTGTGCCTTGGCACAAATGCACTGTGGGAGACAGCCCCACTTGATTTTCTAAAGGGAGTACATAATGGCTACACTTTCTTATAGCAAGGCTCCTTACATATTATGATATAAAAAAAAATCTTGGGTTGCAAACTCAGACTCCAAAATAAATCTATTAAACTCAACTCAAATCATAACCTATTGGCAGAAATGGCAACATTACCAACCAAACAGAAAATGTGTGCTTTCCTCCATCTCTGAGCAACCATAACCATTAACAGTGACCACCCAGAGCAAAGACCAAATGCTCCTCTGATCTGCCACAGGGTCACATGAGGCATGATCAACTGATCTCTTGTGCACATGCTCAGTCAAGCGATCACTTGATCCCACCCCCCCCCCCCCCCCTGACTCCTCCTCTCAGGAACCAAAGCAAAAAGGAGACCAGAATTCAACCTGAAGATTAAACACACTGGCTATTAGAACACATTTGGGTCGGGTCAGTCATGTTGTTGAGTCAGTCAGTCCACAACTTTATATTCCCGCACTGGTGTGAACACGAAAAGACCAAACACATTACATGGAAGGAAAAAAAACTAAAGAAAAATGATTTGCCACAATGGAGTCTGCATCCCTGCTACTGGCTGGTGTGTGTGTGTGTGTGTGTGTGTGGGGGGGGGGGGGGGGTCGCAACATCTCGTTGTCCTCATCAGTGCGGTAAGCATCACCATGACTACCTGACCTCCTTCTCCAACCAGGAGCAGGCAGGATGAGTCGGAGGACAGGAGGAGTACCAGGTAAAGGAAGTAGGGAGCTCAAGTGGTCAAATGTTTCTTGAGAGTGGTTTCTTTGTTTACGTTTTCTTTTTTTTCCCTTACGGACCCCAGGGAGCGAGAGTGGAGGTTTGATGTTGGCTTGTTTCTTTTCTTGTTTCTTTTCCTCTTTTCACTCGCTTCTTCTGCCCTATTTCTTCAGGCACGTGGGCCAGCTCAGGCCTCCGCAGGATGCAGACACAATGATGTACAGTATAACCTGCAGGCCAAAGTCACATGGGCAGTGCAATTATTACCTGGAAACACTAAATACATAGATCCCTTCCCAAAAGGCAATGCAGCAATAGAATAGTTCTTACCGTATTGCATAGACAAGTTTCTGACCAATATTTAGAAAAATTACATAATAATGTATTCAATATTCTAAGCCATTGTGGTTATGCTTACCAGTACAACCAACGCTACAATAAATGTAAGCTTCAGGTTCTTCATACACATGGCACGAGCTAGGTTGCGGCTTGTTGTTTTAAAGGTGACAGACTGAGAGAGAGCGAGAGAGAGAGAGAGAGAGAGAGAGAGGGAGGAAGGCAATGTCTTCAGCAAAAACAGTGCCAGAGATGGTTAGATAGTTTATCCTTGCAAGTAGGTCAGCAGAAAATGACGACTCACAGAATCCACCAGGTTCTCCGTCTTGTCGATCAGAAGTTCAAGTCTTTCACCTCTCTGGGCCACAAGATCTACACATGTGCACAAGGAAAAACAGAACAAAACAATGGGTCCTAGTTTCATTGACGGGCATCTGGCAACGAGCAAAGCAACAAGCAATCAATAAAGTCCACCGCGCATGCACCAAAGCAACTCAATAACTTGGCAAATTAATTTAGCTAATTAAGCTATCATGAGCAAGATCTTAAGCGCCAACATGAGTGTGTCAGTGCAATGCTCCCACACGCCACATGATAGCTTTAGTTAATGCGCAATAGACATCGCTCGTTGCCCGTCAATTAGATGAGGGCCCACTGTCTGGTTTCCATTTAATTCTGCAAGATTCAGGCATCACAATAAATGTCATTGAGTGGTGTGTTGGTTCCCTCCTTTCCTCACCAATGTTGCGGACCATGATACCCTTCAGGTCATCGACCTGCAACTGCGTCTCTGTGAGGCGTTCCGACGCCCGAGGGTCTGTGTGGTGTTTCTGTCAATGGCACAAACAAACACAAACACTGAAACCTCAGAGCAGACTAGGCCACAGTGGAAGTCTATAGGTGCCATCTGATGCCATCTTCATTACACCCAGATTCTCACCGAGCCTTTATAACTGTCCTGTTTCTTGTGTACTACTTGGTTAAATACTCTACAACTGATCCCACATTCAAATATCTACAGTGTACCTTTTTTCATGACAAAGTCTCAATCATTTAAATATTGCACTCCAATCCACTCTTTTCCACCTAAACAGTAAAGAACATATGTCAAGAATCCAAAAGAAGCTTTCCAGAAAGCATGATTTGCAATTGATCTTTTAATCCGAAGTTTACAGGCTGGATTTTCCTCAGATTACCTTTCCAATATAACACCAACACAGCTCACTGTGCTGACCTAAACACAACCTGAACTAACAGCTACCTCACTATCATATCCAACAGTCACCACCAACTATTGGAAATGAAAACAAGTGAATTAAAACAAGCCCAATGTTAACATTTTCCACATCTCTTCTCAGGATTACACATATGTACACACACGCACGCACACACACACACACACACACACACACACACACACACACACACACACACACACACACACACACACACACACACACACACACACACACACACACACACACACACACACACACACACACTAAGTTATGGCTGAGACCCAGCAGAAGCACAACTGTATCAGTGCCTCCCTGGAGCTAGGTCCTCCAGTCCTTCATGATCCTGTCACAGGACTGCTCATGGGGAGCAAAGGCCATCACAGCTCCCTGCTTAGCTCCCTCAGAGTTTAAAATGGGCCTCATAATCCCAACTAGCCCCTCCCTTCGCCACAACCACCACCATATGCAAACCTCCTTTAGATGGAAACCTTTCACCCACAAACCCATAAAGAATACTCTTTAATACGAACTGGTCAGCATTTCATTTTCAGCACATTTGTCCATAAGCACACTATATATATCAGCAGAGGCTGGCCTACACAATGGTGTGTTAGACACTATTTAATACAGGGCATCATTCCATCATACAATGCCTATTTAAGTATCTTACACATTTAGATAGAGGCAGTTATGGCTCATTCATCATTTGTTTTCAATATACTATACTTGATTAGACTGACATATACAAAAGGCATAGAACAGAAGGGGTGTTGTGGTAAAGATGAGGGGTGTTTTGGGACAAGGGGCTCACCATCTGTGCAGCCAGAGTGCTGGAGAATTCGCTGTTCATGGCGTACGGCAGGGCCGTCTGGGCCCGAGAGCCATAGGTGGTCTGAAAGCGCTTCTTCACCTCAGTGAGGAAGCTAAAGGCTCGTGATCTTTCGAAATCCTGCATAAAGAGTAACCAGGTGGTTTCACAGTTTCAGTTTCATTGCAAAGAACAGAGCACAGACATTCACAGCGTGTGGTCTTCAAACACTACAGCCTGTAAGCCAACAATAAACTGTCACACTTTTCATCTTTGTGGAGGTAAGTGACAGTGACACATTTTGACCCAATAATGGCAATGCTGAACATCCAAAAAAATATCCATACTCACATCATCGGTGATGCCCAGGTAGATGATTCTGTCGTGACAGATGTAATGGAAGAGATAGCTGAAAGATGAAAAAGATGGTTTTCTTAGCAAGGGTTCTTACAATCTAGTGTCAAAATACCACCTAAACTCAGTAAGGTGGATTGGTGATGTATGTAGACAGCTCTCTGCCTAGATGCTGCCACATACCTGCCATGAGAGTAGGTGAGTTTGTTGTTTTCTGAGGGGATTTTGGCCAGGATCTGCTCTGTTACCTCCAGGAAGTTTCCACCACACCATGCATGCTTGGCCAGGATGGTGGTGCCACGAGCTACCACAGCAAATAAAATTGCCATAGCAACAAGCAAAGAGATGGACGAAGGAGATCCTATTCTGGCCTGTTGTATGAGAGGCACAGCAGAAAACAAAGCCATATACTGTTGCTCTCAAAAGGTGTTTTGCGTTTTTACAATGCATGTTTTCAATTTTAATTTAGAATGGCAACCAATATTTTCACTAGCTTTTCATAAATACCCCCGCCAAACACAAACATAGAGAAAACGGTGACGACCTGGTAGACATTGATTAGTGCTTGTTCACAATGCTTGACCAAAGGATGAAGGTGAATTCACAGCATACAACTGAGCAAATGACCGTCGCTCAACGAGAAAATACTGGAGCGAAAACCCTGAATGATTGCTGTGGCACTACGAATGCAAACGACACAACTAATGTAACAAGAGCTTTTGGCTTGACTCACACTAGCGTCTAAAAAACTTCATATGATGGGCAACGTTTTAGGCGTGGATGTAAACAGTCTCGTCATCCATCGTTACCGATCAGCCGGTGTCAACCTCTCCAACAACATTATTTGTCGTTTACAAGCTAGGTAGCTTGCCAATGTTATCAGTCTGACTAGCTGACAGTCAATGCCTAATTTTATGATCAACAAACAATTTAAAAGGCTAACAATTTAGCTGGCTAACTAGCTAGCCTACGCTGACATACGCGTGAAAAGGTGGGTAACGTTAACATTAATTGGTAATAAGGATCAGCTGTAGTCCTCGGTCACATAAATCAAAACAAAAATTTGAAGAATAATATAACTGGTTACATACCTGACACGGTTTATAATAATAACAGACAACCCCGGAATTCAGACGTTTCCCACATTTACGGTTTCGCTTCTACCCTTTTCAACTTCTCTCTCTCTTTCCATGGGGAAGCTTGAGCTTCCGTTTTCAGGGTCTCTGGGATATGTAGTTGTGCATCGTATTTGTGCGCTACGGAGCCCCTAAAGGACATTTTGGGTTAAATAATAGAGATAATATATTAGAAGCCACGCATAATCAGAATCAGAATTCTTTTTAATGGCCAAGTATATTTACACATACAGGATGCCTCGGATGTAGAAGAGTGTCTGTGCTGGTGTAATGTTTTTCAGAGTTTCCAGGTGACCGTTTTTGCTGGCCCTTTACTTTGAATTTTGAATGTGTCCAATTACCTTCTCATTTGCTGAATCATCTTATTATTGCTAGTAACTGTATACTATGCCCATATTATAAATACGTTGTGTCGTCACCATAATGTCACTTATGATAGCCTTAGCAGTGAGGGGGGAATTCACCACGGTACAGAGATTGAGACGCTCTAATTGCCAATTACCTGGCTTTAATAAAACAAAATAAAAACGGAAGGCCGGATCCAATACGGTTTTATTTGCTATGTATCGTTTGATTCTCAGAATGAGTTGATTTTAGGCGCATGTCTGTTGTATTATTAATTAGGCCAGCTATCCATTCTAGCATAAAGGCTAGACGGTTGGAACACTGAATACAAAGTAGACTATAAAGTCCCCACCAAATAAGTTAGTTACAGGCTACTATGTACAGTACAGTATGACGAGACATGCGTGCACTACTGTGTTTTCCCCATCAGCATCTGTCGCAAAGTCAAGTTCTAGAATCTTTGGTCCTGGTATCAGTGGCTTAGTTATCTGCTTTCGATCCAGCCTCCATTTCCACTGAGGGAAATAGTGCTTTGGGGGCCAGCTCTTTTATTGGCTGTATTTGTTATCTAATAGCGTCGGCAGAATTTGCATCTGGAGGTGAGTTAAAGGTGGTTTACAAACCCTCTCTTTCATTTACAAGGAGGGCGGTTAAATGATTCCATTTGAGGTAAGTTAGCTATCGATAGCAAGCTAAGCTCCCTGGTGTCACAATTTCACCATAAATGTTTGACGTCTATACAATACTAAGTGCCTTGCAGTCCATACTACAGTCCATCTCTATATATTGCTTGTTAGTGGCCAAGTCAAAGATGTACATAATAATTAGCTACATTACTTAATGCTAAATTACTAGATAGCTATAAAGAAGTATACTAGCCTAGCCAGAATTACCCAGGTATCATAGCAACGTTGCCTAGCTACCTATCTGTTGTATTTTAACTATCATCATAGCCGTTTTAAACATTATTAAACATTACGTTTTAACATTAAACGTTTATATGTCTACGATATCAAATATTTTCCATGTAAAACCCATAGACAGTAAAGGTGAACCCCCATGTAAAATATTTGGCCATATAGAGGCAGAGCCGTTGTGACGTCATCATTTTGTGTGAGGTGGATTAGCATTTTTTTCTAGTTGCGTTTTTTTATATATAGAAAATACCTATGAGAATTAATGCGGTTTTGGAAAAACCTCAAAATAACGAATATTACATTATGTTCAATAAAATGCATGTCGTCCCCTGTATAGACTTTAGATCTACAAAATATGGCTCTTGCTATGCTATCACCTCTGCTCTACAAGGGTCACTCCCACACTCTATTATCGGTCATATAATTCTGGCCTGGCCTGCCCGTGCACCTCCACAGCCGTTCACGCAGGTTGTAGAAGTAATTAACTTTTTGGCTTACCAGCCAACATGGCTGGTAGATGAAAAAAATTACCAGCCAATCATATTTTTTACCGGCCAAAATTAAACCTGGAATTTCAGACATCGTTTGACATAAACAACCTTTACCTATGATTTTAATATCATTGTAAATCACTCTCAGAATGGATTAAACAAAATCAACCAATATTGCCCAATTTTCTGGTGACAGCCACAACGCGCTGTATGCTGTACCCGGGATCCGTAAAGGCCCTCCTTCACGATACAACATACGCTGTCTGAAGCTCTAAGTTTTATAGATTTGGGGTTTTTAGTATGTGTTTGGTTATGCTGGGTGGCTGGCTGGCTGGCTGGCTGGCTGGCGTGGATTTAGGTCTTCCCGACAGGTACTCCTTTCTTCTCATCCAAACTATAGAGATACATTATTTAATTAACTTTTGCATGACCACAATTTTTCAAAGCACATTCAAGAGTTGGCTATTAGAAATATACTTCAGAAGAATGAATTTAACCTCATAAGAAGCGTTGCATTAGGCCTACAAAAAAAATCTAAATTAAGCTTTGAAATGACACCTATATGATGGATACAAATTGTCCGACTAACAATGTAGCATACATATTCAAAAGCAGATTATAGCCACCATAGTCTTGCTGATCTGACATAAAACCGCATTGAAAAAACAGAGGGGAGGCAAACAGTACCTCTGCCTCAATGAAGGGGGCGTGCGAGAGCCCACCGGTCGGGGCTATGCTTGTTCTGCCGTTGCTCTTCTTCTACGCTTCTACGCCACCGTCAACGTATTTCAGCCACTGCAGTGGCTCCTCATTATTCGCAATGAGCCACCTACTGCTTCTTGGTGTAGCTGTAGCTGCTGTTGTTTCTTCCTCCCTAGATGTTCTCTGCACCTTTGCTGGAGGTGATGCACCGGCAATGAATCGGCACATTATTTTAGCTTTCGTTTATCTGCGTTAACTTGCGTGTGGTCAACTAAGTATATTTCAACTTTTAATTCGTGCTCAAAATATTAGAACTTTATACACTTTGTATTCGCGGGCAAAATATAAAAACTTTGCGTTCGCTGGCAAAATATTAGAACATTGTATTCGTGCGCAAATTGTTATAGTTGTATACAAATTCTAAGAACTTTGTCTAACACTTCCCCCTCTCCCACTGTTCGTGTTGGCGTTGCAAGCTATTTTTAACCATGGCGGGCGCGGTAGTCGGGAGCTGTACTCCGCAATTTCACTCGCCAAGTGGCGGAGCATCGGACACAATTTAGTCGCCAGCCCAAAAATCTACACGCCATTGGCGCTTGGCGGGTGCTAATTTTGAGCCCTGAGTCCAAGCCAGGCCAATCCCTCACCTTTGGCTCTGGGGGAGGCCCGAACACTAAATCCAAATGAGCGCTGCGGAGGTGCACTTCGTGGACTCTTGAACTGGCGTCCAGTCGGCCCACAGAACCAGGGGAAGTTACAAGTCCCATTCCCTCTGTCGATGGCTGATCAAGGCAAGCTGGGTGGCCAGGGTGTGGTTAAAACGTTCCACTAGTCCATAACCCTGGGGATACAACGGTGTAGTCCAAGCCTTTTTGTGCCCAGCCGCCAGCAGACCTAGCTGAACACGCCAGCAGACCTAGCTGAACACGCCAGCTTCGACATTCTGCTCTTGGTCCCTGTGCAGCTCCTCAGGCACACCTGAAATAGCAGAACATTTTGCAGACCAGACGTTCAGCAGTGATGGCAGCCCTCTGGTCGGGCACTGCATGCCTTTGGCTACTTTGTGAAGTAGTCCATGGCCACGAGGACATAGAGATTCCCCTGGTCAGTGGTGGGGAAGGTACTGGTGCAGCGGAGCGGGAGAGTGCTGGGTCAATCCTTGGTGGACGTAAAGCTCCACGTCCTGGTGACCCTGGCCAGTATAGATGGGATGGGAATCTGCCAGCGTAGATGCAGGAGCCTGTCCTGGCTGGTGAAGCAGGGCCACTGTGAGTTGAGGGCTGTAGTCTCAAGATCCTGAGTGCTGAGACGGCAGCCCAGAGTGGTTGTTAGCACGCCCGCCCACCCAAGCCTGGACCCGGGAGAAGACGGTCAAAGCTTCTGGTGGTCGATGAATTCCCATCCGCTGTTGTCACTGGCTGCTGCTGTTTGGAGACTGCTGTCTCTGCTGCCCAGAGAGGTGTCGTCATCGCCCGGGGAGATGGTCCACAGAGCTGCCATCCCTGGAGTCGCTGCGCCCTGGTCCTCAACGAGCTGACAAAACTGCCGCTCCTCACACGGCTGTCGGGACAGAGTATCTGTGTTTGCGTGGAGACCGCCAGCCCGGTGGTGAATCTCAAGTCGTAGTTCTGCAGACTCAGAGCCGGACTCAGAGCCAGTTGCTCCCCCGGCTCTCTGAAGTTGAGGAGTCAGGTGAGCGAAGCATGATCAGTGCACAGCAGGACATAGCGCCTCCCATAGGGGTTGGCTCTGAAGTGGCGATTCCCAGGATGTCAGCAAGCAGCTCTTGGTGGGTGACACAGTAGTGTCGCCTTCTGGTAGGCTGAGGGTGTGGCTGAATAGGTGATGACCTTGGTGTCTTGGATGAGCTGTCGCTGCGGGTCTGGAAATGGCAGCACGGCTGATGGAGAAAGCAGTCTTGGGGCGTGCTTTGGGATTGATGTTATTGACATGGGTCTGCCATGATTTGCAAGGAATTGCGGAACCGCTTTATCTCTAGGAATCTAAAGGAAAGGAGATAATGCTGTCCCACAATTCCTTGTGGCAGCAACAACAAACGTTCAACATGACCAATGTCAATAACATCCATTGTTGTCTTTCCCTAAGTCCTTATGAGCTATCCTTAACTTTCCTTGACGTCATAATGTTTTCCATCAAGGTCAAGGAAAAATGCATAAGAAAGGACTAAGGATGTAATTATTTTGACTACTCTACCACAGGCTGTTTTAATTGTGTTGCTGCTACCCACTGGATATCATTATGGGCAAAATCTGCGCTGGATAAAACATGTTTCTACAAACAACCAAACCAAATCAATTTCATACATGCTACCTATTGGATTCAATAAATACATTTAATAAATAAATAGCGTTTATTCATAAATAGTAGTGCTGTCAAACGATTAAAATATTTAATCGCGATTAATCGCATTTATGTCATAGTTAACTCAAAATGAATCGCGATTAATCGCAAATTTGTATCTATTCTAAATGTCCCTTCGTTTATTTATATCCATAATTTAATTTTTATTTTAATGCCCTTATCAACATGGAAAAGTGGATTGGCTTGCTTTATGCAAATGTTTTATTTTATTGAAAACCAACATTGCCAAACAGGGCGGTACAAAATAAAATTATAAAGTCCACATTTCAGGTAAACAAGGACAAAGCCTATAGTGCAGTTAAACCATGGCTTAATATTTTCTTTTTTTCAAGTTTGCTGGGAACATAGCAGTCAGGCCTCTTATTTCAGAAACAATGAACCGTAACAGTTAGGTTACCAATAAAAGGTAAGCCTACTACTTCTTTGCTTTCAGCCAGCTGCCTGTTGACATTTTCAGACAACAGTGAAGCTTGCTTCTTTTGCACAACACAACTTTTAAAAGTAAACTTTCCATTCAGAAGCTTTTTATCATCCATTTAGCCGTATTGCGCTCACCATTCACTCAAACCGTAACGTTAGCCTACTACACAGTTTGCGAGGCCAAAAAGAACGTTAATCTAAAAAAAATAATAATAATAATAAAAAAATAAAAAAATAATTATTTTTTTTTAAATCGCGTTAATCTCGCGTTAAAAAAAAGAACGGCGTTACAATGGGTTTGCGTTAACGCCGTTAATAACGCGTTAAACTGACAGCACTAATAAATAGATTTAGTATATCGATTTTATGGCCGCCTGGGCGCAAAAAAGAACACACGCTATAGCAGCACAACAGTGTCAAAACCTTCTATTCCTTCTTGTGTTCCGTTGCATACATATTTACCAAAGAGTGCAAAGACACATTGGTAGCCTTAGTTGACTAGCAAGCAACATCTTCCCTAATCAATTGACACTGAATATTCTTTTAGCCATGCAGCACGACCCAGATATTCACGTCAAAAATATTCATGTCTTCGGTGCAAAGCCCAGAAGCAAGGATTTTATGCTTTTGCTTGGTGAAGTGCTTCGTTGGGATTGGATGATGGAACAGGATTGCAAGGTGACTATCATGAAAAATATCATAGCCGGCCTGTCCCATAGCCAAATGCTTATAATAGTCAATGTCTGGATTGTCTTTCAGGTCAGCAATGACCAGCATACTCAAATGTGTATAGCAATGGCTTGCAACTGTGTTGAACACAATGACTTTGTAAGCTTGCAGGAACTTCTACATAAGGTAAGAAAGTGTATTTGTGTATGGGTAACTACGTTAAACCTTCTGTCATTTGCCATTGATAGTAATTATACTGCCTGCATTTTATGCATCCAGGTGGACATTAACGCTACAGACTACGATGGCTCCACACCTATTCACAGGGCCTGTGAAACAGGGAACGTGGACATGTTTAAGTACCTCATTTCCAAAGGATCCTCTTATCATCTCACTGACTTCTTTGGAAATACCCCAATGACTCTTGCCATCAGAAACAGGTTAATCGGGGTGTGCAGTCATATATTGATCTTGATGGAAATGAGGAAAATAGGGTGTTTTTTGGAAGATGTTTACATGGGTGATTGACAAGGGTGAATTCAAAGCACCTGGACATGCCCAAAAGAAAACATTTTCTTTCATATTTCTCCCTTTATGTTGTCATTACAGGCACGTTGACATCGTGATCATGTTGCAGGAGTTGGGAGGAACTGTGTACTTAGAGACTGTAAGGATCGGCATGGAGCTTTGCAAGTCAGTAGTAGGCCAGTCTGTATGCTAGTATGCTAAATGCACCAGAGACAAGTCCATTCAGGAAATATCTGTCAGACAAAAGGCATGGTTTAGCTTGTCTGAAAGTTTTTTTTTTCGGTGCAATTTATCCTGTCCACACAGGGCTGTTTTAAGCAGGGACTATGTGTTGCTGCAAGCCTGGTACCTTTCCGGCACTGATATGGATCAGGGTGATTACAACGGAAGGACAGCTATGCATACAGCAGTCCGGAACAGAGATAAAACCATGGTGGCCAAACTACTGGAGTATGGAGCCACCCCTCTGGTATGCGGCACACTCCTGATGATTAGATTCGATTTAAATGTCCTCAGCACGCTCTTAGTAGTGCTCTCCTGAGCAACAAGCAGTTGTTCTTTGAGGAACACATGTATCACCTAGACATTCTGCATAGCGGTGTGTAGTGTGACTGCCCCATGAATTGAGAGACTGAGCAAGAATTGTGAGAAATAAGATCTTTTGCGGTCCAATAAAAGCGTGTCGTCTTGAATGTTGGAGGCAACAGTAGACTAAAAAGGTTGTTCTGAATCCAGATTTACGAAATAATTTTTTGTGGCTGTGGCGGCTGTTTACTGATAGGGTGTGAAGAGTACCGGTGAGTCAGGTTCTGCAGTTGAGACCCGAGTAGTGAACGTGACTTAAGTGTGTTCTTGTGCTAAATTTGAACATATTTTTCTAAACTTTGTAAACATATGCCACGTAGTTATACGTTGAAGCCCATATTTGTATGTATATTTGCAAAATGCTCAAGTTTAGCCTAAGAACACATCTGTTATAAAGTCACTCATCTTAACATTCACTACACTGGTCTCAAAACTGCAGAACATAACCCACAGGTAATGCTTCAAACCCTAAAACGCAACACAACTTATTTTTTCACACTGAGCTCAGTGAGCCCTACCCTTTTTCTTCCTAGGAGCTTGATGTGTGGGGTTGGACAGCAGTCGATGAGGCCAAGAAACACCACCTGGCGGACATCTTGATGTTGTTCCACCCACTCTTCACTGAGAAGTTTACCAACAAGCACTTATACCAGCTCTACAGAGAAAGCCTGGAAGACGGGCTGGAATGAATCCTGTGCAAACTCCGTTGATCCTCAGGACTTGTGTAATCATTAACTTTGCATGGACCCATTTTGCCAAAGCAGGTTGACGTTTTTAAATTTGCTCACACAGTTAACATGATAGGGGTAAAGTGTTTTATACTATTTTACAAGTGATGTACAAATTATACATCAGGAGTCGGAATTTGTTTTCAATTAAACATACACCATTTTTGTACAAATATTTTTTAAACATTAAATGGAAGGCAAAATATAAACTCGGATGCAAATGGCAAATCAAGTGTGTTTTTGGATAGCATATGAAGAGACAAAGAATGGATAGAAAACATTTATTTTTAACTTTTTTTGTGGATGTGGGGGGGAATGGGGACAGAGGCTGGTTTTGACATCTGTTCACCAGGCTCGTAACCTAGCTGCAATCCAGTGAATGAAGTATGGTGCAAGAGTTTAGTAGACATAGCTGGCAGTGAAGAGGGACTGCATAGAAGACTGGTCAGCCTGGCCTGTGGGCTTGTACTCGCCCTTTGAGGCAAGTCCGTTAATCTGAAAGACATGTAAAGTTTTTTTAGTAACAAAAGCATTTAAAAAAAACAAGCATTTTAAAGGACTAAGTAAAATTCTCATATCAGTTGTCAAAAACAAATTGCATAGCACATGCTTGAAATTCAAAATAAATTAGGAGAGTACATTGGACAAAAGCTCAGTCCATTCTACCAATTTGTAACAGCCTACTAGGATGCAAAAAAAAAAAAAAATCTGACTGCTACACTACAGTTCTGTTAACATTCACAGTTAAGAGTGTTAGAGGTTCATGCGTCATTTCCATCCTGTTCATGTGGCCTCACCTTGGCACGGCTGCAGAAGGCCTCCTGTGCGGCCTGCTTGTTTGCAGGCAGACCTTTCCAGGCAGCGAGGGCCGAGGCCTGGAGGGCGCGGCCGTAGGAGAAGGTCAGTTTCCAGGGGCGATGCAGGGGCACCTGGTTGATGGCACTGAGGTGGACAGAGGCCTCCTCCTCGCTCTGGCCTCCTGACAAGAAGCAGATGCCTGCCAGACACATCAAGAGGACAAATGAGTGTGGAACGAAAGAGTAGAACGCACATGCACGGCTGGCCTTGGACAAAGTTGTACAAATCATAATTGAGGGTGGGGTGGAATCAATTATACCCATTCAACCCTTGCCTTGACTGACCGAGATTTATGGTTTTCTTGCCTTTAGTCATAGTAACAAAACTTTCAAGCTTCTGATTGGCTTGGTTTTAGACTGTAAGGTGGGTCATTGCAAAAAACAAACTGTAATCTCCACTGCCATAAAACTCAGCTTGGCAGGTTAAAGTGCAGTTTAACAACAGCCACTGCTACGCACCAGGCACAGCAGAGGGCACAGTGCGTCTTAGGGCGGTGACTGTTGCCATGGCAACTTCCGTTGGCGTGAACTTCTTGGGGCAAGCTTGTCCGGCCATGACCATGTTGGGTTTGAGCAGGGTGCCCTCCAAGTACACGTGGTGATCAGACATAGCCTTGTACGTGGCAGCAAGCACCTGAGGAACAAGTTAAGGGAGGATAAGGACAAAGGGAACATTCTAATCCATCCTAAAAACAGATAAGATGATCAGAAGTCATCCGATCTTATCCTTCCTATTTTTTTGGCTCATCATTACAATTTTATCAGTAGTTGATCAGTTATTTCTTGCCAGGGCAATTTTACCTTCTCCGTGACGTACTGGCACCTCTTCAGGTCGTGGGCTCCGTCAGGCAGGATCTCAGGCTCCACAATGGGCACAAGACCATTCTGAAAGGAGCAAGGAAGAGCAATTAATGCACCGTGTACCACAGAAATCTACACTGAGCAGAAGCCATCCAAAATTCCTTGAAGGAGCACTTGAAATGTAAACGTGATGTGCAAGTTATATTTGGCCAAGGAACAAGAAACAAAAACACCACAACTCAGACTGACCTGTTGGCAGATGCTAGCGTATCTGGCGAGGACATTAGCATTCTCAGCGATGGCGAGAGCTGTTGGGCAGCCATCAGAGATCTTGAGCACACAGCGCCACTTGGCAAAATCTACGCCATCTTTCTTGTACTGAGCGCAACGCTCAGACAAGCCATCAAGTCCTGTCAGAAACAATAAATAAATATAGATAAATACTCATGTCTAGTATTCATTTTTTGTAGATTATACAGAATGTAGGATATGACCACAAGGAGTTTTACCTTGTGTGGTTGTTTCGCCATCTGTGCCAGTCAAACCTGCTGTGCCTTTGTCTACCTGTAGTTATGAACAAAGCGATTTCCCATCAGCTTAAACCAACTGATTACAGACATATTTGACAATGAATATTAAAACCAAATAGTATGTAGTATGGAGTTTTACCTTGATTCCAACAACGATGCCTTTGTCTTTGATGACCTTGGGGAACAGGACGCCCTTGTCAGACTTCTGGTACAGTGTCTCATGGAAGAAGATAACTCCACCCACACACTCGGAGATGGATGGGTCGACGGAGAAGAGGAGGTCACGGAAGTAGCGACGGTTTTCCTCAGTGTTTTCTACTTTGATGTTCTCAAGACGCTTGCCCATGGTACCTGGAAAAAGCAGACAGATTAGAATACAGCGTTAGTCACTGGATAACAGATTCACAGTTTTCCCAAACTCCAACAAGCAGCAAAATATTATTCCCTTCAGGGCCCCAATAATGCCCAATAGCTGGTGCATGCCCTTACCAGTGGACTCATCGGCAGCGAGGATGCCCTTGCCAGGAGCTACAATCCGCTGGGCAATGGAGGCCAGCTCCTGCTTCTGCTCTGTAGAGAGGGATGGGTACTGATGAGTCATCCTGTGGAAGAAAATGGAGGTCAGTGAGGGACATTGGCATATCAAGCTCACCTGCGTGCATATGTGCAGAGCCCTATACAACTGCACTGTCAGCTCAGGGCCATGACTCGCTTTGACCTCCATCCTACAACACACCCCCGCCTCCTCTCTGCACTTTGTAAATATTTGGCTTGTCTCTTCAGGTGAACTTTAGTCCTGCGGCTGATAAACTCTCTATCCTCAAAGTAAATTGCTCCACAGTTCAAATAGTGCGTTAAAGAAACTAAAGACGGAAGGCCAATGGCCCACCGTCTTATCATTAACACGCAAGATAAATGGATCACAGATGAAGAAAACCAAGGTCGACAAGTGTGCGCGAATCCTGCAAAAGGCAATATTGAAGGTAGGTGCAACCATAGACATATATATATATATATATATAAAACTATATATGCAGTTGTGTGTGTGTGTGTATATATATATATATATATATATATATATATATATATATATATATATATGTCTATGTGTGCAACAGTTGCACGTGAGAAGAGTGGGTGTCGTAATGCACCGTATACGCCCATGTTAATCGGTGTTGTTACCCTTACACTATCGGAGATGTGATCCAATAACGATCCTCGTAAACGTCCTTCTCTGACTTTAAATAATGTGCTACACAGAGGAACGAGGAAGCATTTCCCAAAGGAAACTTGAGCCATGCATAAAAAAAGTTGGACGTTAATAAGTTGCCTAAAAGGGTTTCCCTCAAAACTAGCCATTATGAAAAATTACTGAATCTCCCAAGACTAGTTCATGCACAACTCCACAAATCCAGGAGGTCAAATTCTCAGCACTAGTTAGCGAAGTTAGCTGCAGGGTTTCCAACGTTATATATTTTGCGTCACACATCCATATCGAACAGCTTATCAACTCATTTTATGCTAAAGTACAACCCATCAACAGACAAAACGAAATGCATTAAACACCAAAGCACATGAATCCAAAGGAGCCCTTACTTGAGTTTTGGTGGGAAAGTAGCACCTTTGACCAAAGTTACTGAACAGGTGGGTTATCCTGCTAACGCCACAATTAACTGACTGGGAACGAACAAACGAAAGCGCGAGGTATTTATACCGATCCCACCGGATGGCGACAATAAGGAATGATGTGGCACGGGCGTGCGCCAGGTCCAGTAACTTGATTGGCCAGGAGACCGAAATGAGGGGTGTGTGTATCCATCACGCCTGTGGTTGTGTGAACTTTGTATCTTGTCCAAATGTGTGTGTTTTTTTTTTTTTTTTACCCCAAACACCCGCCGATGAAAACAGAGAACACTCTGTATTCAAACTTTGAGATCATCGCGAGGGTTTTGCGGTTTGTGGTACAATCTCTGTGACAATGGTGGTCATACAATGTGTTCAAGACTTATCAAACGAGTTCTTCCAGCCACCAGAGATATTTCTCATTTGCTAAAAAAAAACAGAATATACATGGAATATTTTGTGGAATTGCGAAGTTGCCACACATGTTCACTTATTTGTATTTGTGGTGTTTGTAGATAATATGCTGTGCATAATCTTCTGCCCACATTATCTGCCCCCCACCCCCCAATTCATTGTATTAGGTTTGGTAGAAGATGTGGTATCATATTACAGATGTTATGCAATAAGAATTTCAGTCCTAACCAGGGTGTTTATTCCTACAGTCTTCTACTTGCAAGTCACTTTATAATGAGAGATATTTATGTGTCTTGTGATTAATCATCTTCAAATTAAATGTAGGACAAACTTGTGCTTGATATGAGATTTACATTTTCACATCTGGTGTCTAAGGGTTTCACCCTGTTAAGTGTGTCAGTTTTTCCTTGCCTTCCTTTTCCTATTCATGATGGCGTTATACCAACAATTCTTTATGATGCAATATAAAAATACATACAATCTAATTGGAATCACTGTATTTTCTTAACAATGGAAAAATACAGTTGCAGCAAATGATTAACTTCAAATACAAAGGAGCACAGCTAGCCTATAGAAAAAGAACTACAGATACAAAATACCCGAGCACAGATTCTAAAAGATTACATCATCTGCAACGATGTCAAGAGGGCAAGGGGTGGGGGGACTGATTTGGTACAACTATGACTAACAATGGTGGGGATGGGACACCAGTGACCCGGGTGCAATCTGCAAGCACAGTCAAATAATAAATCAAACACAAGCATAGTCTAAATGTAATGAGGTAAGACAGCTGTGGTATTGACGCACATGATATTTGCTGTAACACTCAAAAGAAGAGCTTACTCAACACGGACCTTGAGCCAGAGGGCAACAGTCTGCCTCACAAATGGGACCAGAGTCCAAAGCCAGAGGTCCCACACTCACGCAGTGAGCACAAGGCTCAGTGTTGGAAAGGCCAAACTGACTAAACCAGCCTTTCAACGTCTGAAACTAGATTGTTGTGCTTATCTTTACTGGTTGTAGTACTTTTCCGGTGATTGTTCTTCTGGTTGATCATGCCTGAGAGAGACGGCAAGAGAGCACTATATCCCAATTAATTGAATACAGTTTGCGAACTTTGTTAAAATAATGATTAATAAAATGTGTTGTACATTCTGCCAATAATTCAGTATGTCAATAAATCAGTATGGATTAACAGTATAGGGGGCAAGTCAAAACACTTTGTTTGCTGTTTGCTGTTTGGAAGATGGATGGAGACTATTACATTAGGTCTACTGTCTTCTGATCTTCAATTATCTATCACAAGATTTATTCCAATGTTTTTTCACATTTATCACAATAATCTGACCTTGCATGTTATGAGACATTGCTCGAAGTCTAAACATATCCATTTTTGGTGCAAAAAGGTAGCCTGAATGTTTAAAACGCACAACAACATGCAATGTGACCATCTATTCTGGACAATCTGGACAGGGCCTTTCATGGACACAGACTGAGGCAAGGCAAGGCAATTTTATTTATATAGCACAATTCATACACCGTGGTAATTCAATGTGCTTCACATAAATACACAACAATGTGCTTCACTTAAATAAAAGCAAAAGGTCAGTGCATGATCATAAAAACAGTAAATTATAGAAAATAAAAGCATGAGAACATTAAGGCATAAAAACAGTAAAATATAGGAAATAAAAGCATAAAAAGTATAATAACAATCACTAGTCTACTACAGTAAGCAATAATGCTTCAAAGGAACTGTTCATGGCCAGTTAGCAGAAGGCATCTGAGAAAAGTTCGGTCTTTAGTCTAGATTTAAAACTGAAAGTAGTTGGAGCGTTTTTAATGTCTTCTGGAAGTTGGTTCCAGAGGTGAACCGCATAGTGGCTGAGTGCTGCTTCACCCTGTTTAGTTTGGACAGTGGGTTTTACTAATAGAAATTTATGCTGCGATCTGAGAGATCTGAGAGGTACGTACTGCTGAAACATGTCAGATAGATACTTTGGCCCTATCCCATTAAGTGACTTGAAAACAAGCAGCAGTGCTTTAAAGTCAATCCTGTAACTTACTGAGAGCCAGTGCAGGTATTTCAGTATAGGGGTTATGTGGTCAGTTCTTTTTGTTTTTGTAAGAATTCTGGCTGCTGCATTTTGTATCATTTGAAGCAGTTTAAGTTTTTTTTTGGGAAGGCCTGTGAACAGCCCATTGCAGTAATCAACCCTACTGGAGATAAAGGCATGAATTAGTTTTTCCAAGTCATCTTTTGACATAAAACCCCTAAGTTTGGCAATGTTTTTGAGATGGTAGAACGCAGATTTAGTAATTGCTTTCATGTGGCTGTTAAAATTTAGATCACTGTCTAAGAGGACATCAAGATTTCTGACAGTATCCTTTGCTTTAAGTCCTTTTTTGTTAAGAAGGGTGGCAATCTTACATCTTTCCTCCTTTTTACCAAAAACTATTACTTCAGTTTTGTCTTGGTTTAGCTGGAGAAAGTTCTGAGACATCCAGTGGGTAATTTGCTCAATACATTCACAAAGAAATTCAAGGGGACCATAGTCATTAGGTGTCAAAGCTAAGTAAATTTGGGTGTCATCAGCATAGTTATGATAGGAGATCAAATTATTCTTTAAGATTTGTCCAAGTGGGAGCATATAAAGGTTGAATAGAAGTGGACCCAAAATTGAGCCCATGGGGACTCCACAGGTCAGGGACGTAGGTGTTGAGGTGCAGTTGCCAACTGCAACAAAAAAGCTCCTGTCTTGTAAGTATGATTTCAACCACTTGATAACAACACCTGAGACGCCAACCCAGTGTTCTAGTCTGTGAAGTAATATGTTGTGATCAACAGTGTCAAAGGCTGCACTAAGGTCCAGCAATACTAGGACTGATGCTTTACCTGCATCTGTATTTAGGCGTATGAGAACATCTTGGTTACTAAGCAAAACTTTTCCAAATGATGAAACCTTCATTTCCGTCCTCTACAGCAGATGGCAGCATTGTAACCAATATGAAGAGAGCTCCCATAAACCCAAAAGGAGAGTAAAGGACAAATTCGCATAGCTTCGAGGGACGTCTGGTGGAGAGGTGCTGTCACAACAGGCAAGTACATTGTGTTTTGTTTTGTTTTATTCTCAGGTTAAATTAGGTGTACAGTATGTAATTTGGTACAGAGTAAAGAGTACTGTTCCCATTTTTAACTCGAACGACGCTTATAAGTACTACCCATCCATTTAGACAGTGGCTTAGATTATTTTGCTAATATCAAGGACCTAGCTAACCAGCTTGTTCGCTTCCCTGTGCTTGGTTGTTTTAGCTATCTTCTGAATTCAGTTAGCTTTGCAGCTTGCTGGGTAGGTAGCTAGCAATGCTAGCTGTATTTACTTTATATTTAAGACAGTCACTTTGGGGCTGTGTGAAATTAATTTAGCAATGCACCCTTGATTTCACATGCGTTATATTCAACTCAAATGTGGCAGTTATATATGGACAATCTATGTGCGTCTTAGCCTGTGCTTATCTGTGTTTATGCTGTCTGATTAAAATCTAGCAAGACAGCGTTAGCCTGCGCTGCTAGCTAATATTTCATCCTGACATCTAGCTAGCGCGCTAGCAAATTAATTTCGGATAGTTAAACAGGTCCGACTAGCTCTTGTTACAAGTGTTGTATCATACCTCCATGCCACTGAAGTGAAATAGGGTTAGAAATATGTTTGTCAAATTCTTGAAGTTGCTCTCTTACAGAATAATTGAGATTGTTTAGCTCAAGCTAGCAGTGGCTGGAGTCATTCGGTTCTATGACATTTGCTTACTGGGCCTAGCTAGCTGGCTGAGCTAACGTTACATTGATATGTTTTTGCCGTAGAAGTTGTTCAAGCCAGAAATGGAAAGGTTTCCAAGAAACACCGTAACACCAGTTTATTCAGTATATGTAAAAGACCTGAGCAGATGGTTGGTGTCACTAGATAGAGATGTGTTCAACAAGGTGACAGTATATTTTTCCTGTACTGTTACTTGTAAGCCATGGTCTTTAGCTTCAAGTAAACAATGAGTTTCTGTATGACTAGGAAACTTGTTTAGTCCGGTTGGGAAGTCAGTAATGCACACCGACCGCAACGCAAGTTAAAACTCAAATTAAACAACAACAAAAAAAGTTATTTTTCACGTTATAGTTTTTATGAGATATTTGTCAGTGTCCTAGGCAATTGCTATAGTTTCAGCCATGGTGATCCTATTGGAAATTGAACCGAAGTACCAGCAGGTTAACTGTCATTCACCAGCACTGTAGCCCAACAGTTTAGTTTGTTGTTTATACCCTTCAAATAACCACCCATAGAGGTTGTGAGAGTGTCTGCCTTGCCTTACCTATATTGACTTATCAAGTGCTATTCATGACACCTCGGTCATATGATATGCATGCATCTGTTCCATAATGATGAAGCTGTGATGTAAACAATCCCTGTGTTTTAGGTAGATGAGCAGTGTGAATGTGTGGCCTGACTTAGCGTGATGGAGCAGTGTGCGTGCGTTGAGCGGGAGCTGGAGAAGGTGCTCCACCGCTTCATGACGTACAGCCACCAGTCAGAGGAGCGTCTGGATGAGCTGCTGAGGAACGTCTGCGAGCTGCGCAGTCAGCTGGTCGCCTTCGGTAAGGCCTCATGTTAATGGTCAGAGAGACTGTAGAATGAAGATTTATGGCTTGAACTTGTCTATGTAATGATGCTCAGTCAGTATTTCATCAGTTAAAGGGGACTTTGGGTGGCAGTCGATTTCCACCCTCAGAATGAATGTGCTCTTCTTTGCAGTAGGCTCCAACAATGAGAAAATTGATTGTGTGCCCATGTAATGCCGTAAAGTTTCCCCATTGTGATTTATTACTGATTTGCACTTTCAGGCGTGCAAGATGCAGACTTGTCCGTTTTCTCTCAAACAATGACCCAGTGCTGCAAGGAAATCAAAGAGACAGTGCAGATGCTGGCATCCAAACACAAGGACATACATGGCAGCGTGTCCAAAGTGGGCAAGGCTATTGACCGGGTGAGTGTAGAACACTTCAAACTGGCAGGTTTTTTGGGGGGGATTTTATCAAGGATAGTGAAATAATAGAAGTACATAATAGAATTACACTTCAGACTTCCCACAATCTGGGAAGAAAATTAAATGTTCTTTTCCTGGCTAAATACCATATGCATTGTCTTGTTATCCTTAGGATATTTCTCTAAAGTGTCTTACACATTTTTTTGGTTGTGAATTATGTATTTTTAAAAGCTGTAAACGTGGAGTTGCAATGTCAACATTCATAAAATTACAGACATTGTTATGATTAAGCCATGAAAACTTGGTTGGTAAAATTGTTGGCAACATGAGAAGGAAACCTGCTATTTCCTTCCTGCAGAATTTTGATGCAGAGGTGAGTGCAGTAGTGGCTGAAACCGTGTGGGATACGCCAGAGAGACAAAAGTACCTCAGTGAAACCATCGTAGAACATCTCTATCGACAAGGAATGCTCAGCGTCGCTGAAGATTTGTGCCAGGTATTGTACTTCTATTGTACTCCTTAGAATACGTTATAAATAGATAAATAAGAAATTAAGAAATAATGAAAGTATTTTCTTGACAGTAAGAAAGTTGCCTTTAGGAGTGCTGTTCAGTTCACTTGTCGGTTGTTTTGGAACTTGGAGGGCAACCTGTTCTTCAGTCCTGGCCTTCTTTTAAGTTAAATCTTAAGAGCTGCAAATGTTCTGTACCTGACCTGAAGAAATCTTCGTTTGAATATTGATTCGGGAATTTTGTGTTTTATTCTTCAGGAGTCTGGCGTGGTAATTGATATGAGTATGAAGCAACCCTTTCTTGAACTGAATCGAATCCTGGAGGCTTTGCGGATGCAGGACCTCAGGCCTGCTCTAGAGTGAGTGCGCTTACTTATTTCACCGTCCTCTTTACGTTTGAAGCTCTGCTCAGGGCTGAGCATCCACACTACAATCCTAAGAAAGAAGGGGTATTCCAGAAGGTGATTTAGTCACCTGGGTATGTTAACTCAGAGTAATCAGTAAACCCAGATTAGCCCAAGCCCCTAAAACACAGGCTAGGTTAGTATCCATGGAAACATAACCTGCTACTGTGTCCAAGCTGGCCAGAGCTGCTCCTTTGTCAGTGCTAGACAATGGTCAGAGATCTAATTTGCAGAAATCACTTTAATTAAAGAAAAGCACTTACTTATTTGTGTTTATTGTATCTTCTTTATTTCCTGATGAAAGACAAATACTTCTATTCTGTAATCATTGGGCAATAATGATCATATTAATATTGATATGACATGATAATTATCATTCTCAGTATGTTTCCGCCTTAAGCTGATGCTCCGGCAATTACGTCTCAAACTTAATTTCCCTTTTTTCTCCATTTTGAGCCGTAATTAATTTCTCAATGTTTTTCAATTTGTTTCTGGAAATGTAAGCTTATTCAATACAGCTCCTTTGCGGACATCTAGGACGATATATTCTAATTCAGCTCCCCTTAGGATCGGGGACATTATTTCTATTTACACAGTCATGTGATTTTCTATTAAGATAAAGGCGAGCCATTTCTTACAGAACAGTTCTTAGTGTGTTAGAAGACAGTAACAAGGACGTCTGGAAGTGCTACTGTGAAAGCAAACTGATTGAAACACACCTCCCTATGCACATACTGTACTTCTTATACATGCCATATACCTGTGTGGGCCTCTCTTAACCTTCTATCTTTACTTTAGTAACAAGTGATGTGATCTCCATCTTCAACATGTTATTTGGATTAATAATCATGTTTTCTGAAGGGAAACGTAAAGACAACACTAATTGTGAAAAAACTGAATGGCCATTGTATGAGGGTCACATGATGATGAAGGATTTATAATCACGAGAACACCATCTTGAGCTTTTAGGGAGATCACTCAGTTCAGGCACCAGAATGTACTTGACAAACACACAAAGAGTAGACTTGGTGTAGTGAGAAATATAGAGAGAGCAAACAGCATGTACAATCAAATAAGGTTCCATGCTAAATACTAAAATGGAGAGTTAAACAGGTTTATACGGGGTGCTTTTAAAAACTGTCTGGACATGGGGATCTGGGGTCTAATAGTGGGGAAAGTTCAAATAGCTTTTACGCAAGAGGAGAATAAAACAGGACGAAACGTCTAATTAGGACACGAGAAAACAAGACAAGGTATTCCCCTACAATTTATGTCGTCACTGTGGTCCTGGGAGGGGGCGGGCTCTGATGACATTCCGGCATGAATCCCATTTTAATTGGGCGCCCACTATTGAGGGTCTCTTCAACAGGAGTGAAGGGGAACGGTAGTGCTTCCTGTTGGCTCTAAAAATGGCCGTGTTCAAGTCCGCAGTGAAGTGTCAAATAATTAGACTAAATTAAGTTATTAGGCCAACCTGGAGGACCACGCATGATACTGATATGCAGTCAAATCTTAGCATTATGCACAATGTTCCTGTATTTCATTTCCACTTGGAACCATGTCTTTACATCTAATTACATTGATATTGTGACAGCCAAAAGGGTGGCATACAATGTGATCAAAATGTAACTGGCAAGATATTAAGTATCAATACTAAAGTATAAGTAGCATCAATATATAATTAGGTATATTCTATGCTACCTTATTTATGAATGAATAGCCTCATGCTTTATGCGGTTGGCAATTCTTGGCCAGGACGGCTTCCGCTCCTTTGCTGAAGTGCCTAAATGGTTTTGTTTATTTGTTTATGTCAGGCTAGGTTTACCATTTTTTTCTGGACTACCTCTGAGATAACTCTGTTGGCCTAACAGGCCATTGCCACATCCTGCTGAAGACATTGTTTGTGTTTACAGTTTACTGGCATGTGTGTGATAACTTGGGCTTTCTCAGATGAGCTTTTTATAAGATCCACCATGTTGCTACTATTTGTACTTCCCAAAACACTACCTTAACATGCGCTTACCTTAAGAAGATGTCTCATAGTGCCATCGGCTAAAGGTTAGCTGAGTATCATCATTGCCCTATCCTAGCATACCCCTGACATAATACAAGACTGTGTGTGTTTTCCTTGGGTTTCCTTAGATGAGCAGTTGCGTCTACTATGCCGTCACATGACCTCCCAAATTGTGGTGTTATCAAGTGGATACTCTTGTATTGCTCAGTGTTTTTGCTCTCTCTTCTCTCTCTCCTGCTCTCTCTCTCTTCTCAGATGGGCCGTGACGAACCGACAGCGTCTGCTGGACCTGAACAGCACCCTGGAGTTCAAGCTGCACCGCCTGTACTTCATCAGCCTGTTGAACGGCGGCATCGGCAACCAGATGGAGGCGCTGCAGTACGCCCGCCACTTCCAGCCCTTCGCCGCACAGCACCAGAGGGGTGAGTGAAGCCACGCCGCCGGCCATCAGCCTCGCAGCTGTCCGGTCCAAAGATGTCTTTGTAAATGTAGCCAACACGTGAATGGAGATAGTTTGATAAACTTCAATCTAGAATAGATGCACCCACAGTGTTAAGAAGATGGTAGAGCTACAACCGTTTACACCACCACCCTTTTACACCACTTTTTCTCAACCACGAGGCAATTGTCTATGGCAAACTGAAATGTAACTTCTTTAGAGATCACACTTTTCATGTAATAGGTCTTCTATTATGTCAGGAGTATGCTATGATAGGGCAATGATGATGCTCAGCAAAGCTTTAGCCGATGGCACTATGAGGGTTGACGAAACTGTAACCGGTTGCATTCATAAAAGCTTGTACCAGAACTTCAGTAAAAAATACCCTGCGGTCTCCTGTGGTCCCGTGTAGATATCCAGATCCTGATGGGGAGTCTGGTCTACCTTCGGCACGGCATTGAGAACTCGCCCTATCGGACTTTGCTGGAGACCAACCAGTGGGCCGAGATCTGCAACATCTTCACCAGGGATGCCTGTGCCCTTCTGGGCCTCTCCGTGGAGTCTCCCCTCAGCGTCAGGTGACTCCCCTGGATATGTTGACCTTTGACCTTTCACGCCGCTCTGTGCCTTACCACACACAGCTTCCACACTCTGTGTCGACTCTTATCTGACTTGCCGTATGAATACATGGCCTGAATGAGTCAGAATGTCAGCTGAAGTACTCTTTTGTCTGTATTGCAGTAGAAAGAGTTGGGGATATAAGCACACACAACCTTTGAAATAACACTTGCTCTTCTCTTCATAAAGTGAATTGTATCTGCTCACCAACCACAGTAGTACTATTCTGATGTACTGTAATGTAAATGGAAGTGTATTTATAATCACGTAGATCAACCTTAAACAAGTGTTGGACACCACAGCAGGGTGCTGTTTGTTGTCCTGTGATGCACTTTGCATGATTTGCCTCTAATCCAGCTGTGCTCTCTGTTGCAGTTTCGCCTCTGGCTGCATGGCCCTGCCCGTCCTGATGAACATCAAGCAGGTCATTGAGCAGAGGCAGTGCAGTGGGGTGTGGACACATAAGGACGAACTTCCGGTAACACCCTCTCCGTCCGTCTGTCTGTCTCACACATAGAAATAAAATAGAAGTCCCTTGCTGTCATAGAAATAGCGAGTAGAATAGACACTAGAATTCCCAGCAGTGTTTTGTCCCATACTAAACATTACATTACCATGTACAACTTCAAGTGGGGCCTCGATGATGCATGTTATTTTAAATGAGATCGTTTCAAGATGGTTAAGTCGACACATTACACCAGTGAATAGTATCTGTACAAGTAAACATCACTGGGTACACAATCACACTATGTAGTAGTTAACCTGGAAGAACAGTGCTCATGTCTGTTGTACCGTTTTCCACTTCTGTGTCTGTTACTTGTGTTCGCTCTACTCATCACACTTTCTTGTTCATAATCACACTCGCTTCTTTCTCCGCGTTCACACATCCAGAATCTGTATCATCACCTTGTCTTCACATTTGAGTTTTTGTCCGTCACCTTCTGAAAATAGAATCTAAGATACATCGTGAGAGATGCAGAGAGAACTACATCAGAGTAGTGGCTAAATAAATACTCAACAATTGAAGATAAAATTGAAGGATGTTTATTTATTTATTCATTTATTTATTTATTTAGTTATTTATTTATTCTGTAAAGTGTTCTCAAAGTATAATCAGGTAGCTGTAAATCTTTGTAAAGTTGCGAACATCATACATGTATGTAGCCGTGTGGGCATCCTGCTTATGGCTGTACTGAGGCAACCATGATTGTGTGTTTTCAGATTGAAATTGACCTCGGTAAGAAGTGTTGGTACCACTCCGTGTTTGCCTGCCCCATCCTGAGGCAGCAGACCTCTGAGAGCAACCCGCCTATGAAGCTCATCTGCGGCCACGTCATCTCCAGAGACGCCCTGAACAAGCTCACCAATGCTGGAAAGTAAGACCTCCGCATTTACACTAATCCCCAGTATGAACCACTGTTTTGACGGAAAAAAAACACAACATGATTTTATGCCAGTTTGGGTCTTGGGATTGATGTACTGAAGGTAGAAACCGTGACGGGCACAGTTATTTCCAAGAGCGTATCCTCACCTATTTATCACCCTTCTGTCACTACTGAAGTGCTCTACCACTTGTGTAGCTCTTTGGGCCATATTCTAAATGGTACAAGGCGTTACACTGCAGGGTTTTTCCTGGGTCAAAATGGGTCTTCGGTGCTCAAAAAAAAAAATCTGCGCGCTCCGCGCGCAGTCTATGTTACCATGTCACCTTATTAGCTTACATTTTACCATTTCATAAATAATGAGGATATGCTTCAGGAAATCATTTTGCTTCCACTTTAGATTCAAATATATTGACAATAGTCCAAGCCCCATGGTGCTATCATGTATGGTTAAAAGATTATCAAGGTTTACCTCTTTACATATATATGCAAACTACTGAAATGTATATCAATATAATCTAGAACTAACCAGTGGTCAGAAATGGAACACACAAATTATGAAATTCAAGTTTATCTATTATTACTATTCATTTTTATTATACAAACCTACATATCATTCTTTTTGTTTTTATTATTAAAACTGTCCACAAATATGTTTAATAGTGTGTTTAACTTCTATTGGCCCACCAATGGAGGCTGCGTTGGAAATCAAACTTTTGTCAGCATTTTGAGTGGACATTTCATTTGCATTTGTACAGGTGTATTCGTGCACGTCGGGCTGGCCCTCGCAGCGGAACGACAGTTTACAACCGCACCGGTTTATCAATGATAATATTAGTATTATTATATTCGAGATGCAACACAAATCTATCCGCTCTCCTCCGAACGAGCTGAGCTTTCATTGATAAACCAATGCGGTTGTCTGCCTCTCCCGAGGCTCCGCGGTCTACTGGTACTCGTTCAAACGGGTAGACAAATCAAATAATAGCCTACACCTGTGTAGGTCCTCAACATAGCAGATATTTGAATACATTGAAAGCCATGAATACTGAAGATGGAATGTTATGCTCAAAATCACCGCCGACTGATGAAGTCAAGATGCATACGCAAGTTGAGTGATTGGCAGCTGGCCGCTCTGTCCATTTGCGCACCTCACAGTTGCGTATTGTTCAGACAAGAAGACACGCTTATCAACTCGATGACTTGATCTAAACAGAACGAGGTTTCGGCTGTAGCCTATACTTGAAACATACTATGGAGACCATATTCGCTTACATGCATTGCACGCGTGATGAATTGCGGCTTAGACCACATTTACACATAGCCGGGTATTTACAGAAACGAACATTTCTGCCCCTCCGTTTTCAGAAATAACGTCGGACACACAATATCGTTTTCAAAAAAGTTTCTGTTTACATGAACCCGCATAAATACGCCCTTCTGTGGAGGGATGCAGTAACTCCGAAAGAGACAGTAGTGATGAGCACGACATTCGGAAGTTCTCATGCCATTTGTCCGGGAGGATGACTTCTTTCTCGAAGTTTTCCCACCAGACAGCAGTTCGCCCTGGTCGGATCCAAAAACGTCGGCGGCGACGTTGGCAGGCAATGTAGCCTACGTCTTGGGAGTGAAAGCAGTAGAAAGACTGCTGACCTCCGTGCAGTTCTTCGCCTCTGCTCCTCCATATAGAAAAGCAGTTGTGTTTGTAAATACAAACATGCGTTTGCATTAACGTATAAATGAGCACTACCTTAACAGAATCCATGATCAGTAAGCAAACTAACTGTAAACATAAGACGCTCACATGATGTGATGCATTTTTAGTCGCATACTGTGATGTTTGAGAACCTAAAACTCTGTTTGACCTAATTCACACGCAAACACAAAAACAGAGTTTTCAGAAATCTCCACTTTGGCCGGAGTTTTTAGAAATGATCGTTTCCCGTGATAAAACCTCCGTTTTCGTGTAAATGAAAGGCCAAAACGCATGAAAATATATGCGTTTTCCCATCGTGTAATGGTGTTTTGAGCCCTCACCGTCGACTTCAAGGCAGCAGCTGGCTGGAAGGCGCATCCCACCCCCTGAGCGAAATAATTCATATCTATAAATAACAGCTCACCTTCATCTTTTTAACCAGATTTGTAAACAGGTCGCGATCAATATTTTGCAGAACAATAGGCTACCTTGGTTAAAAATCGAATTACGGTAGATGCATGCTAGCATTGCGCTAAATAATTAGACAGCTAACATGAATTAGTGGTGTTAACATAAAGTCAGTTATTGTATATGGCATTAATATTATTCTAAAACACCTTCACTAGTTGTTTTAACCAGATTTGTAAGCAGGTTGTAAACAACATTTTTGAAGTGCCTTGGTTTAAACAGCTAAAAGCTAGCTACAAATTGCTTGCTCAAATCTCAAATTCAAACCAACGTATTCTCTAAACTGGCAAGCTTGGAGCAGCCTCTGTTCAATGATTGGCTCAGGGGCGGGAGGTGGGATGCGCCTTCCAGGCAGCTGCTGCCTTGAAGTCAACGGTGAGGGCTCAAAACACCATTAAGCTGAATTGCGCCATGAATGACAGCTTTTTTTTATTTATTTTTTATCGCAGACTTTTTTTTTGCCTTAGGCGCTCGGGATTTGTTGTAGGCGCTCGGGAAAACGGCTTAGGCGCGCGCCCAAATTTTCTCTATGCAGGAAAAACCCTGCACTGAAGTGCATCCTCTTCAGTGGCATGTTAGAACAAGAGCATGAGACTGCTATTTATATATTCTCAGAAGCCAGTAGTGTTAAGCCTTGAGTCTGATGTACTGAATGCACTCTGCTTATTTTAATACTCCCTCCCTCACTCTTAGTGCCCTATAATAACTGGCCCAAAGAATGTGTAACTTCTTAAAGGCAACGTCAATAGGATGAGCTAAATAGCTCACAGCTATCGATAGGATGAGAAAAGCTATTTTCATCCATGCAAGTGCAAGATGGGCGTATCTGTCTTGGGTGTTTATGGTTTGGGTGACATTGAGTATGACAAAATTAGAGTGTTAACCCATCATAAACTAGGTAATTCTGACCTATGTGCGAAGACGGACCAGACGAAACAAGGATGTGCCTCTCATTGCGTGTCTCCATGTCTCTGTGTCTCCTCCGACAGGTTGAAGTGTCCCTATTGTCCCATGGAGCAGAACCCTTCAGATGCAAAACAGATTTATTTTTGATGTCACACGGAGGGTGAACCAACGGCGAAAACGGAGGGGTGACCAGAGGCGCGAGCTCCCAGACTCGACACCGCCCCGTCCCACCACCCTCACCAGCTTCTTGTTTTTTTGCCCCCCCCCCCCCCCGCCCCACCCCTCCCGTTCTCGGACAGAAGGCCTTCGGCAACGGTCCTCTCACGTCTTTTTTGGAGCAAGTCAGGCCACGGCAGGATGGTGCGGAGGCCTCGCCGATTTTACCAGTAGTGCAGAGTGTGTAAGTGTCCCTGGTCCGGAGTCGTTTAAATGACAGTTAGAAAACGGATCACTCATACATTCATTCTTTCATTCACACACTCATTCACCCTCATTACCTGTCTGATCTACTTTCTTTTGGATGTGTGTGGCTCTTCTCTAACATTGATAGGGGGGGGATGTTTATCTTTTCTCCTCTTTCAGGATTTTATGTTTTCTTAGTCTGAAAGATTTTCATTTTTATCCCCACCCCACCCCCACCTGCTTTCTTTGTCTGCTCACTTTAGAGGGGGAAATGTGTGCAACCATTCTGAACGGGTGAAACACGACACGTCTATGCTTGACCGTTGTTTATTTACAGATGATATTTAAACATCATTCTAAATATATAATATAAATCCATAAATGCATAGACATATTTAGTGACGCGTATTAAAGGCGGCGTGGGCTTTTCTCAGTTACATGTGCATACACAAAGCATATTGAATAAGGTGAAGGTGAAGTCTGTGAATCTTGTCAGTAAAAAAATCTGAGGTGAAGTTTAAGACTGTAGATTTTCTTTTTCCTAAATATGGATTTACTGATTGTAAACATTAGAGTGTCTCTTCCCTCCCAGCACTGGGATGGTGGCAGTATGTGAGTGAATGGGGAGATTTATAAAAGTTCATATATTCATGTATCAGTGTGAAGACTTACTGATTACTACAAGCCCACAGGGCAGGGAACTGGCAGATCTTGTGCTTTCTAGGGTTTTCGTTTTTTTTTTTTCTCCTCCTACTTCGAGATCCAAGCCATTTTTTCCTTGCTCTGTGTATGTATTTAACATATATTTTCTCGAAAAGGAAAAAAAACAACAAATAATCTACTGTGAATTGTGCTGAGAGAGAGACTCATTTTTCTTTTCTATTCATTAGTAGTCAAATCTCTTTGTAATATATTCAAAGCGTGAAATAAATTAAGTAAGTGGTCATGGTATGACATGACACTACTGACTGACCTGCAGTCGGACTCATTGTGTTTCGTGTCCATTTTCAGTCACCCCTCTCTAACCTTTCCTCCCCACCCTACCCTCCACGTCTGACTTCAGGATAACTGCATCTGTCCCAATGGAAAAGGTCAACAGGTCGACATACGCGAGACCCATTCAGTTCACTTGCACATTCATCTGATCATGATGAATGTTAGGATGTAATGTAAAAAAAAAAAAAAAGAAAAAAAAAAGAAACATTGATGTCTGTGACATGTTGCCGTCATCACGTTCAGTGAGGTGTCACTGGGGTGTTTTTTTGACCTCTCGTCAGTGCACTCGCGTTCCAGATTTGGTTTGATCGTGTGTTTGGTGATTTTTATTGATCGGCCATTTAATCTCTTTTCATCATCATCATACCATTGTCCGTATTGAACTCCGGAGTAGATTTCTTCTTCTCTGCTTAGTTGTCAGCATACATCAGTTAAGGTTTTCTAGGAGCTTGCTGATTTGATTTGGTTTTGTATTGAAGATGTTTGAGGCCTGAGGAGAGGACCATGTTGTATAAAGACTATACTGTCCTCTGGGTGATTCGCTGTTTATGCTTCTTGGCTTTTTACCAGTGTGCCGACAAACAAACAAATAGCTACCCTTTAAATTTTAACGCTTTTGTTGCAAGGCAGATGTAGTTTTGCTTGCTTTTTTATATGAGGATGTATGGATGATTTTGGATAAGTAAATCAAAAACCAATACCATTTGATAATGGCAGTTTCTGGCAAAAACAAAAACTCAAAACGTCGAAAACAGGAACTTGTGCCACGAGCCTGAGATTAATAGGCTGGCTGGAGAACTTCACTTGAATGTCTGATCAGCGGTAATGACGACGGGGAGTGAGGGAGAGCTGGAGGCTATAAAAGGGTGTTTTGAGGTAAAACCATTTCATTAGCCTGACTGAATATGGACTCGAAGGCGGCCAAGACGAGAACGATGTTGGGAGCCACTGCATACTGTTTTTTTTTTTTCAGCAGCTAAACAATGTTGGACTGGCATTTAGGGGGATCAGTGATTTTGTGTGTGTGTGTGTCTGTGTGATTTGTTTGAGAGGTTTGCTTTGATTGTAGAAAGGACATGGGAATGCATGGGGTCTTGAGTTCAATTGATTTATTTTTATTTTATTTTACTTTGGTAGACAATCACCCATTGCCTCTCTAAGTACGCACCCAATTGAATAGAACACATCCCAGCCTGTCTTTTCTGACTTCTCACGGTTGACACTTAGCCAATTGTATGATAAATGTGTGGGTTTTTTTTTTTCTCCTGCTAACAGTTGTTATGCAACTTCTATTGTAAATATTTATCCTCTAATAGTACAGTATGTTTCATATTATACTTCCATCTTAAAATAAAAAAATAAAAAAAGTTTATACTACACTGTCAAATCTTTGTCTGTTTTCGTGACCAGCCCTTACCATGAGGTAAATTGTTAGTGACCCATACAATTCATCTACAATTTCAGAATTTTCTGAAAATTCTGTGCAGTTCTACTTCTTGCCTCTAGAGGGAGCTATTTATGCATAGATGCAGAGGACATGGTCTTGTTTGGTCTCTTGGTTGGGAAGGTTTGCTTGTTGGGCCCATGTAGAATGTGCACTAGGTCAACAATGTCATATAGGAAGTACACAGGGCTGTAGGTGTACATCTCTAGTACAAAAGCCATTTGTGAGACGACGTCCACAGATCATGCAGTTCTGTTGGTCTCCCAATGGTACAGGTCCCAGAGGTTACATGTTTGGAAATGGAAAATTATCAACCATTCTACACCATCTGCCATGAACTGAAGTGTGGGCCAAAGCACATCTCTATTCTGTGTTCTGTCAGACGGGCAGAAGTGTGAAATGGCGCTCTCCCTCCCCATGAACACACTTCACTTAAAATAGCTAGACACTGAGCACGGGGGCCGCCTGAGGTCGGAGCTCCATTAATCTGCCAGCGCTGTTCAGATTAATTGAAAAACAGACAAGTATGTTGAGCGTGGCCCACGCTCGCCAACTCCGCAGCCCTTTTTAACATGTTTCCTTACGTAAAGCTCGTGGTTTATCGAGTGTGGGATTTATGTAATGTTTGGATCCATGGATGAGTCAGTCGTGCACTTGGCACTTTTTCACTGATGAGAAGTATTGAGTCTTCCATCAGGGTTGTGTAGTTCGCCTGCAAAGCTGCAGGGCTCTTTCAGCGGAGTTGCCACACACATAATGTACATAAATCTCTTCGACTTTACTAGCTAATTGGATAAGCCGTTTTTACAGGCCATCTTTACAGGACCACTTGCTTGTTGTGTGGTGGCTCTCGCCTTGGCCAAACACCCAACCCAACACTCCCTTGCAAAATCCTCCCTTGACAGTTTCCATGGAAACACCTGTTTCTTGAACAAATAAAGACCCTCCTGTCTTTCTTTCCCTGGACCTAACATGGCTGCCCTCTGACCCCAGGAGTCCAAAGTCAGCGAGGAGGTATGCGGGAACCTGGCTGAGGCAGGAGGCAGTAAGGGGAGGGAGGACGAGATAAGAGACCCAAGGACGAGACCATTTCACGGGATATTTTTTACCCGAAAGCCCCTACCTCAGGCCAGCTTTTTTTTTTACTGGGCTATAAACTGGGATCAATAAAAGTGAGCTTAAGGAGGAAGAGAGGGCAAGGAGAGAGAGAGAGAGAGAGAGAAAAAAAAGAACATTAGAATGGTAAAGCCCCGAGCGCAGCGTTGGGAGTTCTGAGGGCTTGGCAGCTCTCCCTCTCCATCACTCACAAGTCCACCATTGTTCTTTGGGACACTGGAAGGGAAGGGGGAGGGGGGATACCTTGATTTCTTTTCCATAGACTCACTTTTGTGTGAACTTGGGAGAGAATAGAGAAGGCATTGTCCCTCCACAATAGTCTCGACTGATCAATCACACACAATTTACACTGGAGCAGACCTGACTGTTCTCATTAGTGAAACCTTTTGTAGACCTAACTTGGTGGTTGGATTGGTTGTATTGCGCAACGCTACTCGAATGTGTTCCAATCTGGGTTTTGGTAAATGGGAAACATGTAAATCAAAATCTGTGCTCAGTCCAAGTAACAGAATGTTTATCATTTCTTTTCCTTTTTTAAACTTGGAAGCATTTATTTTTATGGGGATGTAAAGATGGTTCGTGAACGAAAATCTTATCCTATAAGAACATACGCTGCCAAGAACAACATTGCTGTCTTTCCTAATCTCTGCTGTTGCAGTTGAGCTTTATAACCCAGTATTGGTCTGGAAACTAGGCATAGCATTCATTTTAGCAGAAAATTAAGCATGAGAATATTTGCTTTAAAGCTTTTAATGGGCCTTACAAGAACAACAACATACTTGAAAGTAATATTATGACAGCATATGAACTAAACTTCTATTTTATATACAATATACCTTGTGATAACCAGTAGAATATAAATTTATAATCAATACATAAAATACATATTTTTCGGTGTCATTAGTTATTCACAAGTCACAGTATCAGCTCCTTATCCTTAACCGTTGATACAACAACCACGGAAACAGCAGATATCTCAGGCAGTGAAGGGAGGGACATCATGTCAACTAGATGTTTTGGTTCCAGTAAAGTCCTGCAGTCATTTATTCTTCACATACGCACAACTAGCCGACAACACAAACTTGCGAGATTGCACAACGTCATTCCTGGGGATTTGTCATATGATACCCGCATTTCATGCATGTAGTTTGGGCTGGGAAAGGTACAGTGAGAAACGTGTGAAGGAGAAGAAGAACAAGAAGAGCTAAGAGGAGG
The DNA here is from genome assembly GCF_900700415.2 of Clupea harengus. Lineage (NCBI taxonomy): Eukaryota > Metazoa > Chordata > Actinopteri > Clupeiformes > Clupeidae > Clupea > Clupea harengus. Next base: position 9,066,702 of record NC_045171.1, read on the forward strand.
CCAGTGGAGTCTGAAGTTCATGCCCGTCATTCCTAGGGGAAAAGTTCATGTGTAATCCAAGCCCCCTCTTCTTCATTTCTCCAAGATGTCCCAAGAGAAGAACTCTGGGGTTCTTCCAAAGTGCAGCATGCTTGTTCGCAGGAAGACGGGCATAAGTTTGAGCCAAACGAGGGCACCTTGCCACAGTCATTGTCTGTAGTCTTTACTCATCGAAGAACAATCAAGAACATTAAAGTCTTCTCCCTGTTCGTGGTATACTTATGTGATTTGATTATTGCTTGGGGCACAATCTGAGAGACAACCGTTCTTGGGTATCTACTGTGAAGTCACTGGAAAACTAGAGGCGCACTTCAAGTCAAAACAGCATTATGCATCACTCAGAGGCTATACAGCTCTGGGGATTGATCTAATCAGGAGTCTTTATGACCTAATTATGGCTATTCATTTGTGTGGAGGAGATAGTGGAGATAACAAGATGGGCTTTTGTTATATCCAGACGCCATAGCTCGGTCTTAGGAAAACAGTACAAGAGGATCCTGTATGCTATTGAAAAACAAAGTCCCTTTTTATATCCTCTGGTATTTGGTCCCCTTTTGAAACAAATGGCAAACAAACTCCACAGACCGGCCCTCCGAACATATTTTGGTTTCATTAGTCAAACAGCAAAAAAAGGGAACAAATACATTTAGCAATCCTCAGTATGGAAAGTACAGTCTGAGCACATCCACATGCTCTTTAAAGATAGAATGGAAGACAAGTCTCATAACGAGCCCAATTCTCATGGAATTATGGTCGTTTCATATTTTAGACACCGGCTTTGTTCCCTTTTTCCCCAAACTACCCAAAAGAAGGAAGTATACGTTCAAATCTCTGACGACTCGATCCGTTCGATCCAAGGCAAACCAGCGGGCAGCTCGTCTTCGCCCATCAAATCTCTCCCCCTGTCAACCGTGCACCTGTCTAAACTCCCCCCATCCACACCTCCTCCTGCTCCTCCTCCTCCTCCTCCGACCCCCAGCTCCCCGCGGCCCCCCCTCAGCTCGCGCAGCTCCCTCTCCAGGGCCTCGCTCTTGTGGTACATCTCCAGGTAGCTGGCCTGGAGCTCGCGCTGGTACCGGATCACCTTCTCCTTCTCAGTCTGCCAGGTGTGCCGCTCCGCCTCGAAGGCCGTCGCCTGCGCCTCGTTTTGCCGCCTCTCCAGCAGCAGCTCCGCCCGCAGGCGGTCCTCCGTGGCACCGGACGATCCCGATCCCGTCCCGCCGAAAGTCTCCTCGGAGCTGCCTCGGTGGTCAGCACCGACGTTGTTGGTGTTGTCGCTGTTGCGGGCGACCTTGCGCCTGGCTGCTGCCGCGGCCTGCAGGGCGAGCTGCAGCGCCTCCACCTGGCCGTCTTTGGTGCGCGTGTCGGCGCGAGCCCCGCGCAGCTCCGTCTTCAGCTGGAAGATCTCGCTCAGCTTGCGTGCCACCTCCGCCTGCGAGTCACGCAGCTGCTGCTTGAGCAGAGAGATCTCGCCCGTCTTCTGGCACACCTGAGGGGGAGAGTGGAGGGAGAGTGTGAGCGCGTGAAGCGACCTACTTTCCACCTCATAGTCTGCAGTGCCGCATAGCGTACATATCCATCTTCCACCAGTTAATTCTCTTTAAATCCCCAAACAATACCCCCTAAGCGCTCCTCCCCTGCCCTCTGTCTGGACCTCCCTTCTCCACCTCTCTTCCTTCTTTTGCTCAAAGCCTCCCTTCCCTCCCCTCCTCCATCTCCTCTTTTCTCACCTCCCACTGCGTCTCCTCCAGCTGGGGGTTGTTTTCCTGTGCTCGTCCTTCCCCGCTGCTGCTGCTGCGGCCTCCTCCTCCTCCTGCCCTCCTGAGGCTCTGACACTCGGCCCGGAGTCCCTCGGCCTCCTGTTGCAGGCGCCCGCGCTCCTGCTGCGCCTTGTAGAGCTGCAGCTGCAGGCCGCGCTGCGCGCGCTGGGCCTGCTGCGACACCTGCCGCAGCTTGGCGGCGTACAGGCGCTTCAGCTCCTCCACCTCCCGCTCCCACAGACGCTGCTTCTCCTCGAACACCTGCGCCAGGCAGGACATGGGAGACTTCTCAGAAAAAAGGTGGAGTAAGGAGGACAAGTGGACAAGGGGTGGGGGGGGGGCGAGGATGGATGGAGGGGTGAAGGGGTGAATAGATTAATCGAGAGGTGATTGCGAAATGAAGAGAAAGAAAGTAGCGCAGAAGGAAGCAGGGGAAAAGAGACAAGCGAGAGCAGGGACAAAACAAGAGAAGCGATGGTTACCACACTATGCTTTGCTACGGGCTGGATGGGTTGCGCTGTGGGGTTTTCTATAGGGTTTGCTGAGGAGCCGATGGAGCGCGGGAGAGGGAGCGTTAGCATTAGCGTTAGCACAGGCTGACGGATGAGGGGGTGAGGACCATGGACAAACACACAGCTGTGACACAGAAACCAAGCAGGACGAGACATCTTAACTTAGCACAGAGGGAACAGCGAGTCAGGGGACCGGATCAGAGGGCATGTGGCCAGAATTAAACACGTTTTTTTATCAGTATGGAATGAGGCCAGTCTCAAGGAAATGCTGTGACTTTGTGGCTCAATAACAGAACGGGGAGTTGTGACACTGTGTTAGGAATATGATAATCATACTGAACAGAATTGCTCAGCGTTCTGTGTCTACATAAAATGACTTGGCTGTCATACTGAAATAGAGGTATTTGAAGAGAGGGTCTCACCTGTGCGATAGCGTCCTCGCTCTCATCCAGGTTGCGGCGCATATGCCTGAGCTCGTGGTCCTTCTCAATCAGTCTCTCCTCCAGGTCCCGCACCACGTCCTCCATTGACATCGACAGTTCGTAGGGGGGCGGGGCCTCGCTCCCGTATCCACGGAGACGGCCCAGCGTCGCCGCCCCGGAGCCGGGCCCCGGCAGCGAGGCATCGGTGGCCGTGGAGAGCGCACCCCGCGAGCCGGCCGAGTTGCGGTCCAGCGAGCCGATGTGGTCGATGTGGCCCATGGAGACGCTGATCTGCCCCAGGTGGGGGCGGAAGGGTGGGCGGAACGGGGGCAGTAGACTGCTCAGCGAGTGGTGACCCGAGTCGGACGCGTTCTCCTCCTCCTCCTGGCTCGGGTGGCGCGCCGGCTGCGGGGCCTTGCTGTGATGGCGTGAGGGTGACGACGAGGACGAGGACGCGCTGGACAGTGACTTGGACGCCACCTTGATGTAGGACGGGCGCATGCCGTTGCTCGGCGCCGCATCCGGACTGTCCTTGGCCGGGTAGAGGTTCTGCATGGAGCTGAAGTTCTTGGGCGTGACGGGCTTGAAGGCGGACGGCCTGAGACGAGACTGTGGGGGAGAGCAGAGGGAGTGAGAGCGGGCGGACGAATCCATTGAATGCTGTCCACCGCAAAGGACGGGACCAATGTGCTTGGCTTTTTGAGCTGACGCCAAGTGCCACATACTAGATTGCTATGAACGGACACTGTCCTCCTTGTCCACATATTTCTCTTTTCATAACGCCCTTTCAACGCAACGGATTCGGTATGGGCAGCCTAGATTTGATTGCGGCCATAAATTTTCACTGCGGAGGCCCCGGACACAGAGTCTACATGGCAAGGACCGGACAGCTTAAGTGATTTACTCAGACATGAGAAAGAATGGGGTGGTGTATGGCTCAAGAATTAATATCGTTCCAATGAGGAGAAAGATATAGCCGCAGCACAGAACCAACTGAAAGTATCTTATCAGGAGACAGCTATTCATTTACCAAACAGAAAAGTGATAGTGGAAAAATCATTAATCTCCTGCAGCCATAGGCCCACTTATAAACCCATATCTCAAACACAGCCTTCTGTGAGAAGTCAAACCTATACGCTAACACATGGCCCTCTGTTCTGTGTAAAACGAAGTCGTATCTATCTTATTTAGGCATTACAATGAACTATAAAATGTTACTTTATTACTTTATTTATCATATCACTCCAGTAATACAGAGAGTAATTATGTTTCTTCTTTGATCTTTATCTGCTTTATCTTTCATACCAGTGTACTGCAGTGTGGTTCAGGTTACCAGCCTGAAGTATATTTTGCAACCACAAATAATTGATGCACACCTCCTTAATATTCCTCATTAAGCAGAACTTACTTCAGAAGAACATTCGTAAACAATAAATCAGATATACCAAAGTGGGCATATACGGCATGTCCTGCTTTAGCTTACCATGTGCTTTCTGCAACAAAAATTAAACGTAATTATCATCAAAAGTAATGGAATTGTAAAATGTTTTAATACAGATATAAATATATGCATGTAAATGTAAGAACCCCCTATTGGCTGAATAGCAATTTCTGGTTCTCTAATTCTAATCCAAGAAACTTCTATCTTACAGTACAGCTGTTTACCTTGTCAAACTTGCCCCCCATGGGCAAGGAGTTTTTGCCCATGTCCACCTCCTTGCCGTCCTTGTGGTAGACCTTGGAGTAGAGGTTCTCCTCCTCGTGGCCATGCTCCCTCTTGATGGAGGACACCCCGGAGGAGATGATGTGTTTGCCTCCCTTCGGCTCCTTCTTGGCGATGTTCAGGTAATTCAGCAGCTCCCTCTGGTTGAAGCCTTTCTTCAGCAGGCCGTTGCTATGGCGAGGGGGCACCTGGGGCATTGCGCGGCTGCCCTTGTTTGGAGAGACGTCCGGCCTCTCGATCAGGCTGCCTACACTTCCCATGATGCAACGGGCTGAGGCCAGGGGAAGGGTGGAGTAAGGGTCGCCACCGAAGCTCTTGCTGGGATCACGGGTCAAAGATAGAGCCTGGACTGTTGCCATTGGTTACAAAATCTGGTGGCTCCAAAAGGAGGTCTGAAGAAAAAACAAAACAGGAAGAAAATCAAGAAATAAATAAAGAAATACATCATAGAAAAACCTGATACTCCTAAATAACCTCTTGGAAGAAAATGTACACTGCTTAATCCTCATGGCCACTCTGACCCTGTCTATAATAGGTACAAAGGCATTCATACTGCAGTAAATATTACTCTTTATCCATATCATCTGCTATTAATGGAAAACCCGATACTTTGTTTCTTCTGCTTTGTTTCTTCTTCTTTTAGTGTATGACCTGCAAAGTATTAATCAGGCTCAGTGATGGATTTGGGGGCAGCTCAAGCAGACATAAATATTCTAAGGTTAAGCTGTTATATCCACACAAAAAAAGACCCAATGCGGTTTAAAGATGTCCTCTCTGGATTTTCACATAGGCTTCATGTGTTTGAAATATTAAAGAGAGAAGCACACACACGTGTACATCCCCGCACGCAGACACACACACATACTCATCATGTACATTACAGCTGTGGGTCTCACACACATATGCATCCAATGCAAGCTCAGGGCTAACGAGATGCTAAAGGACGGACCAATGTAAGCGCAGGGCTAGTCAGACGCTAAAGGACAGACCAATGTAAGCGTAGGGCTAGTGAGATGCTAAAGCACAGACCAGTGTAAGCGTAGGGCTAATGAGATGCTAAAGCACAGACCAGTGTAAGCGTAGGGCTAGTCAGATGCTAAAGGACAGACCAATGTAAGCGTAGAGCTAATGAGATGCTAAAGGACAGACCAATGTAAGCGTAGAGCTAATGAGATGCTAAAGGACAAACCAGTGTAAGCGTAGGGCTAGTCAGATGCTAAAGGACAGACCAATGCATGTAATCCTGGAAGCGCAACAGCAGTGACTCTAATTTACACGTTCTGCTTCACCAGTCACTGACTGAGAGAATTAAGTTCTTCCTGATCCATTTCCTCACTGGACAGACGTGACTGGATATCTGTTCAGTGCTTTAAAGCCTGGAGTCTGGGCCGCTGCTCGAAAATGTGGTGCCCTAAGCAAACTTGCTTTGTGGCGCAAGGTAAATAGTATATTATTGTTATCTATTTGAATTCATTTTTATGGATTTATTTTCTGGTGTCGTTTGGGGCACTTGGTGCCCTGTGTGTATGTAGCGGCAGCCCTACCTAGAGCCCCCCTCCTTCCTCTACTCAATCTCTTTTTCACTCGCTCTCTCTCTCTCCTTTCCTCCCTCTTGGACAGGTCATTAAGGAGCTGTATTGATTTCACCCGGCTGATTTCTCCCCTTATCTAAACATACTCCACTGGCCTCAAGAAACCTAAGAGGCCCAAAACACAACACACACACTCAAGTGGGTGTGCTACCACAAAACACCCACACACAACTGGAGTCAACACGTTTCTAGTGATACTAAGCACAGTAACATGAGACACATTGATTTAACACTCCACACCTTTCCGCCTCGCATCTCCAGCATACATCACAACATTTAAAACTACAAAAAACTGTACAAAAATAACTGTACCACTACATTTAAAAGTAAAAACACAACATGAAAGAATTCAGGGAAAATGTACTCGTCATTTATTGATACATTATTTTATCAGTTTATTAAATCCTAGTAGAGAACACATTTAGCTTACAAAGCAGTTTAAAAACTGACTCTGCAAAACCGTTTAAAATTAGTTTCACATTTAAAACTTTTCTTTCCCGTCTTACACTTCGTTGACACAAACAACAATCAACAACCCCTTGGCAAGCTTCATACTAGGCTACAAAACGAATATTATATAACACGGAGGAAAGCGCGGGTTCCTGGGTGAGGCCTCTTACCCCGTTAGATCAAAAAGCCGACTCAAGTTTTTATGCATGAAAAACACACGCAGCCCCCCACAAACGAAGTCAGTGCCCACACGCGCACACACACACACGCACACACACACACACACACGCACTGGCACGCTACAGTAGCTGTGATTCGGTCAGGAGGAATGAGTTTACTTAGAACTGATGACTGACAACTCCGAAGATGAGACACCGGATAAAGTCCTCGTAGTTGAGACATTCGCACGAAGAGGGAAAGCATGTAGGTTTTAAATGACATGAGTCGGCTGGAATGATACAAATCCAGGAGACACTCCCAACACATTTGTATTGAAAGGCTGATGGCTTCCTGTCATCATTACACCGGCACGCTGTGAGTTATCTGTAGGCTACAGCCTCTGTGGGAAAGGTGAAGAACGAATCTGTTTCAAATATGCCGAAATACATTTTTTTAAATGATTTCAGGGGAAACATTTCTGGAGTATTTCCCCAAATCATGCTATTAATAGCTACATGGGAATACAAAAACATTACATTTAACAAAGAACAACAACACTAATTATACCACCCCAAATACCTGTACTATTAATAACATGCTGCTAGGTCAAAGAAGATCTCCCATCCAGGAGACAAGAGCTGTCCAGCCAGGGATGTGTGGGAGAGCAGGGGAGAGCCCTTTTAAACAGAGGCCACAAATCTCCCAGGGCCAGAGAAAAATGTTACATCCAGCCTGTTTCCGTAATTGCCCTGCTTCCACTCTGCCAGAGAGAAGCCCACGTGAGCTCAGAGCCGTGGCCTGATTTATGGTCCAGACGAGTCCCCCCTCGCCGGCCAACCCTGCACACTGCACATTCCTCGCTCAGGGACCAGGTTTAATTAAAGGCCTGCTCCTCAGAGAGAGAGAGAGGGAGGGAGGAAAGTAGAGAGTGCAAGAGAGAGGATGAGTGAGCAAGAGAGAGAGAGGATGAGAGAGAGAGAGAGAGAGAGAGAGAGCAAGAGAGAGCGAGAGAGAATGTGTGGTACAGACAGAGAAGGACATGGAAGGAGGGAGAGAATGGAAGGTAGAGAGAGAGGACGATATGCAGAGTAGTCATTTGTTAAATAGCACCTGAAACTCCCCTGTCTCAGCAGTAAACATTTCCACAGGGCACTGCAGCCTCGTTGAGTATGTCTGCTCTGGAGGCAAGGGCTAGGATGTGCCAAGCGAAAGTGCTGAATCTCTCCGCTTTGTGTGTGTGTGTGTGTGTGTGTGTGTGTGTGTGCGTGCGCGTGTGTGTGCGCGTATGTTTGTGTGTGTGTGTGTATGTTTGTGTGTGTGTGCGTGTATGTTTGCGTGCATTTGTGTTTTGGGGAGGGGGAGGGACCAGGTGGCTAATGGAGAACAAGTGCATTTTGAGTGCAATCACGGAGTTTTTACATAAGTGTCCCATTTCCCTTAATTTGACTGAGGGCTGACCTCTGTGGGGAAGGGGGTGGGCGTGCGGACTCATGATTATTCATTCAGTGAACAATCAGTTCTGTGATGCTCCCTCGCCACTCTAATGTTTCACACCACACTTTATATTTAGTGGAGTGGAAAATGTCAGACTTAAAAGGACTTGCCCCCCTACCACCCACTGGCACTAGATTGCCTAATGTCTGGCCCTTGGTATTGATTGAGCTTTAAGGTCACATTAATATTTCAATAAGTTGCATTTTGCAGAGCACACAAAAAAAAAAACAGCCAAAATTGATCTTAAAATGCACTCTGAATTTCAGAGAGTACACTTTCAGCACACCGGGCCAATGTTATTCAATGTGGAGTGAAAATAGCCAGGTTTGCATGATAATCTAGCCCCAAGCAGTGTGAGATCATCAGTAGAACTAGCAAGCATGCCTTCAAAGCACAAGTTCAGACTCGTCCTTAAAGCAAAACCGCATTCGTTGGTAGCCTCAGTCACCGCAATTAACATCTGAACAAAGTCACAAATAATACTACATCTGTAAAACCACTTTCTTGTAATTTTAGAAGTCACCAGAGATAAGTAAAGGGTGTGTTATGCACCCCACCGTCCCTGTGACTGTCTCAGATTGATGTCTGTAATAAATGAAAACAATGACAAACGAGGTGAGTTGAGGCTGCTTCCCATCCACGAAGCAAAGGGCACGACCACTGGGGGAGGGTTTCCTCTTTTGGGCCGCAGTTCATCTGACACAGAGGAAATTGCGTCGTTCGCTGCTTGCAAATGACTACTGTCAGAGGCACCGTCCTCACTGACTCAGCATGTTAACGATTCATTGGCAGGCTTTCAAAATGGTTTCTCCATTTGCGAGCCACTCACAACATCAGTTGTCTTACAGCGCCAACGCATGAGATTGAAAGCCACGATAAATAATAAATCATAAGACTAATCAAAAAGGAACAATCAATCTGATGAAGCAACCTGATCTCATAAGTATGGGCGGACCACCGGTTGTCCAGTGATGTCACTGGGGACCTCCGATTTAACGTCTCACTGCCCAAGAACACTAGACAAGGAAGGAGAGTGCACAGTAGCACAAATTGATAATTAAACCTTGGCTTCCCGACATTAACAAACAAACGCCCATTTGCCTTCGAGCCATAGGATAACTGTTAGTCTCATATTATTGAAGGGTTACTAATAACGCAGGTCAGCAGTGTCCCGACTTACTCCGACTGACTCCCTTCAGCAAAACTTTGCCGGAGAAACCTCTCTGTGTTGAAGCCTGTGTGCCTGCCTGACTATTTCAGAAAGCGTTTTTTATTTTTTTATTTACATTTACAAGCGCTTCACAATATCTCATTTACCCCCGTGCTCTGCTAAATGACCTGAGGTGAATATCGCATCTGTTGGACGTGATATAAATTAGAGGGCTGGCAGACAAGGCTCATTTAGCTGCACCGGGCTATAAGCTCCCCCCTGTTCCCATGAACACAAGACCCCCTCAACACCGATTACATCACGGGGGCGATTATATTCATATACAGGTACTATTCAGATTGCAGCGCCACCCTGCACACAGTGAGCCGTTTTACTTGTATGGATGCTGACGTTTTGGAGGGGGTGGGGGTGGGGTGTACACTGTACATACACACAGACCCGCTATTAGGGGTAAAATGATAGGGGTGGGAGGGGACAGAGGGCGAGTATGAGTCTTATTTACCCCCACCACAAAGCTTGACTGCACACCTAAAGCACATCACTGTCAAGATTCTGTCACTGTATTCTCGAATGGGTCCCATTCTGCCCACTAGTCATTTACTCCCTAAACAGATTATAACGTTGTTGACTAGCCATTGATATCCTCATGTCCATTTACCAAAAGGGTGGTGTTCACCAAAGTGTGTGAAAGGTCACGGACAATTAGCATAGTACTGGGGCAGGTCAATATGTTTGGTCTGTCTGAACTCTTTGGGTCGTGGAAATTGCAAAATCTCCTGTGCAGTTGTGCTCCGTGTATGTGTGAATAGGTAATGAAGAGCGCTAACCAGTAACCACATCTGTGTTCGAATAAAAACAGCCACAAATGTTGCTTTCCGACACACAAACGCACCTGCTCACTCAGCCCAGGGAAGCACAATGCAGTTCTCTTCTTCATTTTAAATTCACTGGGAGTTGCATCTGTACAATCTGACATTAACGTAAACAACCTTTCACTGCGGGCCTCTTCGTGGGACTGGTCTCATTCAGTCACTATTGGCTTATTGACAAGCTCTTAGTTTATCAGTCGACACTCTAATTACACTCGTGGTTATCTCTGCAAATTGCCTGTCGGCCTGCTGGGGAGATATGGTGTTCATCGACAGGAGGGATGTTACGTAACCAAAATTCGGTTCCACACATTAACAGTCCACGAGGGACCACAGAGAACGTCACGCTCGGGTTTTGTGTGAGGCCATAGCACAACAACAAGGCGGAGGATCAAATGTTCAAATCCTAGTCAGAGTTCAAAATAAAACCTCATTAGAGGTGAAAATGATCAAATGAGTACGTCAGCAGAGGAAAACTACAAGACAGCTTACCGCTGTTACCCTCAAAGAATGAGATTTGTTTTCTTACCATGTGAGAGATAAATCCATCTCACACTACTGTACTAGTAATTAACACCTCTGGGATTAAGATTTACAATAGTTTATTTAGCAAACGCTTTCATTCAAAGCTACTTAACGGTCCAGGTGAACCATTCGATCTCTCAGTTAGTGCGCTCCCAGGAAAACAGGCCCGTGACCTTGTAGTTATTAGAGCCTAGCTCTACCCAGCCTTAGACATGCAACCACCACAGAGAGATGTTTGAATAGGCATACTGCGGATGTGTGAGCGTATGAGGAAATACAATATTATTGGGTAACTCTTTCCAGTGGCAGAGATGGATCTATTTTTTTTTTTTAAACAAAGAAAACAAGAGGGGCTAGTTTCACCGACGGAGTGTTGCCAGTGTGCGTGTGAACAGAACAATGTTTACAGATGGCCTTAAGGCTGATTAGCCCCGGTGGACGGACACGAGAGGTCGTGGCGTGAACTTTAAACCTGATTACCGCTAATATGCTAACAAGGGACCACAAGTGACCCTGGAACATTAGTGTTGTTTTAACAAGCTGGTTCCCTGACTGCCACAAAAAAAAAACCTCTCTGCCCTACACTTAACTCTTCCTAACGCCCAGTGCAGACTTACTGCTACTCTCAAGACTTAGACTAAGACTTAGGGACTTAATGCTTGGTCTTCTTCCTCATCGATAGAATGAGAACAAATAAGTGCATCAAATGAAAAACTATTATCTGACTATCCTCATACTGTTTTGTAGCATTCTGGTGCCTATGCACACGCATGTGGATTTAAAATCTGCAGGCCTATACTACGCTATAGACATTATCTTTGCTGAGAAATGACCACACAATCCCAAGTAAATTACCAGGTCTGGTACACATTAGGGCCAGTTCTGGTCCGGGCCTATGTGCTGTCTGGGTTAACTGGGTTAGTTTCTGGCATAACCAAAGCTCCAAAGGGCCTAAAGTTACTCTCATGCCAAAACAAACGCTGATTTTTTTCCTCCAGTTTCCTGGATTGTGACTCGCCCATTCACACAGTGTCCTGGCTGTGATCTTCTCTTCTCCCTTGTGTTTGGTAATCCAGTGCCATTTAATTGCTCGTAGTTATTCAGAGTTAAATCTGTAATCTGCTTTAATCCTGGAGTATGCTGGCTGAAACAAGCAGCAGCAAGAACAGAACACACTTGCACTCAGAAAAAAAAAAAAAAAATCCATGAAATCTCATGTTCTAAAAAGAAACTGAGGAGAAACATGACAGGCCAGATTGAGAGCATCTCTTGGACATCATCTGTGTACCACTGCCATGAGTAGACGTGTCATAAACAGTCGAGAGAAGAGGCTCGACTTGTTTTGCATCCTGACCACTACACTACCAGTTACAACGCGCTGTTGTTCTGCTTTATGTCCAGTTCCCCTACGCATCGCATAGCCTACGCGCATCAGCATCCGGGAGAGAACTAACACGGCCTGCCCCTGTAGATTCCGCCTAGCACTTGGCCCCTCTCTGTTTGCTTGCTTTTCACCTTGAGATCAGTGGTATCGGCACCATCTCCTTCACGCTTTTGTGTGTGGGCACACTCGAGTGCTGCACGTCGTGGACCTTGACCTCAGGACCATTAGGGAGAATTCTGTTTTTGGAAAATGGAAGGGTGTGATAAACGGGCAACGACCAGACATTCCTTACATTGCTGCGCGGGTAATGATTAATATGTCCTTTCAGACGGCTATTAAATTTGGAAGTTCTTGAGATAAGCTTTGGCAGAAAGGATGGAGTTATTTTTTTTATCTCTTCTTACATTTTCTGTTTGCACACGTGACAAGTGCATCACATTTTACACTGAATCAGTTGTAGATTGAGACTGGGCAAAGGAAAGTGTGACCACCAGCATCCTATGGCCATCTGCCTTTGAACTGCAGTGATGGTGAAGGAGCAACTGCAGTCACACTTAATGAATATCATCATGGGACACAAAATGAGTACCTGAGATAGCAGTCTGCACACTGTGATTATGCATATTGGGGGGAGATCACCGTAATTAGATCGTCTAGCTCTGCTATGAAGCTAAACTCCAATGAAGAGCAAAACAGGTCCTTTGGCTGAGAAGTAAACTGTTAGTAAATGCTGATGCTCCTCCAAGCAGGCTCCTGAGAATCAGGGAAAAAACCTGTGTTTCTACCCTGATGCTACAGCTGAGTGGGTTTCTTTTTTGTCGGAATAAGCACTTTTCAGGGGTTTACCATCATTTGCAAAGTTTCAGTGCAGACACCGCTTTTCTCTACCTCTGAGATTCCTTCTCGCCGAGTTTCGGCCAAAGATAAGGATCAAAGCCTGGACGTGGAAGAATGCCACAAAACAATGTATCAGATGGAGAACTGACACGTAAACATTAATTCCGCCTAATCTGTTCCCTTTCATACTAACTGCGTCCTCCCACCTCAAATTTAAAATATACTCACACACCACAGTCAAAGCCAGTAGCAAAAGACTACAACGCAACGCAACTGGAGCTACAAGTAGTCTCAAAAGAAGAGCGAAAAGGTCTCAATGAAAGCTTGCTGGTATTGGTTACACAATCTCAGAGAGCTTTGCACCTCCAGTAGCCTATACATTCTCTTTCCCCACCAACCATTCAGTTGGACATACTCAAGTCTCTCTAGGCTCGACCACAAGATCGGCAAACACAAAAAGAATAAAGGCCTGTGGCTGGTTTAAGGACTCCATGGCTGAAGCTGAAAAGACCACTTACGAGAAACAATGGCAGGGGCATTTGCATATGCACAGTAGTACCCAGGCCTGTAACGAGGACTTTGTCTCCTGGTAAATACGGCGCCAGTGTAAGTCTACTGTTTTGGTTTGACGTCACAATGTGATAAAGGATTAACCTGCCGCCGTCGTCTCCTTCAGTTGCAAATTAGGCTAATTCAAAAGTTAATCAGGCAACAAAATAATCTCTTTTGTCAATCATCATTATGGCACTGAATCAAAGCGCATTTAGTTTATTCCATGCTGTTGGGTGCTGAGAGTCAATAAACACAGTAATAAAGCATGATAAGTGACAAGAAATGAACTACTTGTGACTAATTTAAGAATTCTAAAGGATGATTAGAAGATATTTCCAACGGTACTGAATGATAAGAATTCTACTTTGATGGATGGAATTAACAGTCAACTACTTAAAAAAAACACAGTCATGAACAGAAAAAGCCGAAGGCACTACTGTATCATTGCTTTTAGAGAAACAAGGAAATGCTCACCAATGCCTCAAGAGAGTAGGTCCAAGCTAAAAGGCACCGACCGCACTGGCACAATGTAACCACTGAGCCGCAAACAAAACAAAGCACAGTCACCTGTGAGTGAACCAGTCTATGAGTTCTCCCTCCTTCCGCCTGTTGCTTTGCTTCAGCCGCAGCGCAGGCTAACGTTTGCTTCAGTGCCCGCGCCGAGGCCCAGCCCAGTATGGGAGGGGATGGAGAGTGAGGCCTGTCTATAGATACCCATTCATTCGCCAGGGCTGCCAGCAGAGCCTGTGGGGATTATGTGTCTGGGTACTTTCCACCAGTCTCGATCACCTCTGTCTTCGCCTTTGTAAAGAAGATGTGCCCCATTCTAGAGGCCACTGTTGTAGGACTCGTTCTCCTTGTTTCCAGATAAAGGATATGTTTTTGTTTTTTTCTTTATATTGCATAGGGCAAACTAATTCTAGCACAGACACTGGTTAACCTTTACCTTACCTTAACCTTTATGGAAGTTGTTGATTTCCTTTTGGGCTTATCAGGCAATAGAAACAGATTAAACGGTTAGGAGCAAGCAGCGACCAGACAAAGAGATGGGAAGTGCACACACACACACACACACAGAAAAAAAGAAAGTGCTCTGGTCCCACAGTACGTTCGAACAATGAGCTTAGTCTTTACACACTCAACTGGGTAGCCCGGCCAGTTCTCGACAGTATCGTGTTACATAATGTTTGGTGGGAGACACTTGGAATTGAAAAGCAGACGGATAAAAAAAGGGTTGAGAAAGAAAGAGGGTGAAACTGGCTTTTTTTTCCAGGCTTTAAGAGAGCGATTTCGACTTGTCCCCTTTGTCCTGTGTGATCTAAGACCGGAGTTGTTCTCACCTCTGGAATGCCTTCAGTCCACAACTCTATCAGCGCAACCAAAGTTCACCTGCCTTGGTCAGGGACCAACCTGCCCCAACTTCACAGGCTAAACACTGGGCCTTGGGAAACAGCCTATTTGCTTTGGAGTCGCCACGCTACATAGCTGTGAAATTAAGTGGCGGTGCCAAAAGACCTGAGTGTATCCGATAAATGAAGAGACAATAGCAGACATACTACGAGCTGTCACTCACTGTATGTCTCCCTTTCTTTATTCTGTACAGCCTTCGGGCAGATTCAGTCACTTTAGTTAAATTCCTGAAATTCTCACTCTGCAGACGTTTGGAAGGAAGAGATGCCTAAAGATGACAAGATACCTGGAGGAGTAGTGATGTGAGTGAGGATGTGTATATGTATGTGTGTGTGTGTGTGTGTGTGTGTGTGTGTGTGTGTGTGTGTGTGTGTGTGTGTGTGTGTGTGTGTGTGTGTGTGTGTGTGTGTGTGTGTGTGTGTGTTTGTTTGCGTGCGTGAATATGTACTTTAAGTAAGTGTGTGTGAATGTTGTGTGCTGTGTGTGTGGGTGTCTCTCTGTGTTTGTTTCTATATATGTGTATGTGTGTTTGTGTGTGTGTTTCTGAATGTGTGTATAAGTGTGTTTGTGTGTTTGTGTACGTGTGTATGTGTAAGACAAAGAAAGCACACGGGCAGAGGAGTTCACTGGGGACAAGCCCGAGCCTGCTCTCATTCACCTGTCTGAGGAAGAAAGAGAGTAGGGGGAGAGAGGGAGAGAGAAAGAGAGACAGACAGACAGAGAGAGAGAGAAAGAGAGAGAGAGCATAACTAATAGAGGAGGGGGGAGGCAGACTATGCAAAGCTGCTGAGCCAGACTCATTTCCTTAACCTGAGCTTCCAGAGAACTAGGTTGAGTAACCTTCCGAGGGAACTCTGGGGGCAGATTTTCCAGACAGGACAAAAAAAGCGCCGTGATGCAGGAAGAGCAGAAGAGAGGAACAAACATCAGAGGGTGAAGCAAATGGAAAAATTAGGTAAATGTTTGCCTCGAACTTTTAGAGTCTGCGGCAATAACTTTCATGCACATTTTCCCCTGTCAATCTGCATCTCAACAACCTAGGTGTGTGTTTATCTCTTCAACAAAGTCCCTTATTCCTCACCCAATAGAAAGCATTACCAGACACTACCAGACATTACCAGTGCTTGGCTTTCCTCTGCAGCCCAGGACAATGACAATACAGCCCTGCATGCATCTGAAGTTCAGCTTGCAAAACACAGCTCCAGTAATCCAATGAGAGCATTTTAGTGTTTTAGACAAAGCTATTGACAAGGGTTACATAATATGTTTGTGTGTTTGTGGCAGGATGTTTGCACTAGTGCATTGATCGATGCGGTTTTCGTAGTATCTGGTGCTGCATCAGAAGGTCATCAAAGGTAAGGAGCTAAAAAAAAAAAGTTTCATATTTGCAGGAGATACAAACAAACAAACAAACAAACAAAAAAGCGTAAGGCACTCGCTAACATTGATTCAGATTCACCCCAAACTGAATCATTTCTCCTCTCAACCCACTGAGGATTTCAATGCAACACAAACTTACACAAAAATGCATCCTACCCCAAACCTCTCCGTCTCCTCAAAGCCAGCTGCAAGTGAAAATAATCCGGATCCCAAGGGCTCCGTTTTAGTTTTTTTTTTTTTGGTAGGCAGCCACTTGTCTATTTAAAGAGACAATAAGAGTGAGTGAGTTTGACTCACGCCCACTTGTGCTGTGGTGCCACGGCCTTGAGAATAGAGGGTGCCGTTATTGAACAGAGCTCCACATAAATGTGCCTTTGAACATTAACATTCCCTATGCAAACACACTGTGTGCTGCAATGCGGAGAAATTAGGATAAAGTCTATCCCATTGCTTGGTCAAAGTATCCCTAGGCGTTATGTTCTCAGGAATTTGTAATAACGGATCCTGTACATGCAAGGAGCAGGTCACTGACTATTTTCTGTGTCATTTTAATGCTGGGTTTCTCAAAACCCCTTTAGCCTAGCAAGGGAACATTATAAAATTAAGCGGAGCAAGTAATACAGTGAAAAACATGATGTGCTGATCGTTTCTCATTCAATGCATTGTGCTCTGTGACATTAACACACTGTAATCACAGCGCCGAACAATAGCCCAGGCGACTATTTCTGGATTTTTATCCCCCCTGTGTGTGGTATTTCAGAAACAAAAGGCAGCAGCGGTAGACCTACCACTCCCCTCAACACTACCCACTGACTGTGACCTCTGCTGAAACAGCCCATAGCTGGCTGTCCCGTGGGGCTCGCTCCCATTGTCTCCACTGTCCAGTAAAAGTGATGCGGAGAGTGGGGGGCACTCGCTCACAGACTGATTGCATCGATGCAACAGGGACTGACAGAGCCGAGGCTTACAACAAAAACAGGGGGGCGGAGAAACCAGCCAGGGAAGCAGCCAGGGGCCATTTTAGGTGTATCAGGTTCGAAAAGAAGATCGGGATGTGGCGAAGCATGCCCCAGGGCTCGGTATGAAAAGAACCAAAATCAAAAGTTTTGCACTTTGAAGTCGAAATATCAAAAGAACTGTGAATTGACAAAAACAGAATCACAGTGTCTCAAGGCTCAAGTCTTTAGAGAGAAATGATTCTTGTCTTGGGTTTCTTAGAGGGGGAGCTTCGGAGACAAACAAACTCATGAAAAACCTTCTAGTTATATTGTGCAGGCTAATAAAAGGCTATGCTAGTGCTTCTGGCATTGTTATAACAGAAGAGGTTACCAGTCTTTAATTACACAGGCACAGACAATCTTCTTCCCAGAGGATAAAGAGGGTTAAAAACAAAAGGGAACCCGAGCAGTATGAGAGAGAAAGAAAGAGAAAGAAAGAGAGAGAGAGACAGACAGAGAGAAGGAGGAAGAGTGTGTGATTGAGTGCGTGTGTGTGTCTGTGTGTGTAACGTATCTAAAGAGAGAGGGTGAAATCTGTTTAATCCTAATCCAGCACGAGACCATCCCGGCCCTGTCAGATCAAGTGCTGAGCCACATGGGACACCACGAGAGGGAGGGAGGAAGAGAGCGAGAGGAAGAGAGAGAGGGAGGGAGGGAGAGAGCGAGAGAGCGAGAGAGGGGTGGAGGGAGGGAGAGAGCAAGAGAGGGGTGGAGGGAGGGAGAGAGCGAGAGAGGGGTGGAGGGAGGGAGAGAGCGAGAGAGGGGTGGAGGGAGGGAGGGAGCGAGAGAGGGGTGGAGGGCGTGAGTGAGAAGATGAGGGACAGCCACAGCTCTGTGGATGTCAGCGCTTATTAGTGGCCCGATTAGCTCCCCCTCCCCTTGGGAGAATCCCCTGCTCGCGGACCCTGGCCCAGGGACCTCAGGCAAGGCCAGCGGGACCATCTGCCAGAGGAAGATAGTGCCCGATTCTCACATCATCAGAAGTAGAAAGTGTTTTCCCTCTCTCTCTCTCTCTCTCTCTCACACACTTCTCTTCCCTTTTCTCTGCCTCGGAGCTTGCTCTGGATGGGTCTGGGGCCGCTTAAAACCCAGACCCATGGAGCAGGGATTTGGCGAGGAGGAGGGGGCAGAGGAGTGACGATAACATGAGGGGTTGGGTGATGGCGCAGTAATAAGCTTTGTGGCCTGTGCGGGGATCCGCGTGGTGGTGAGTGAAGGATCACATGCTTTCACGTCTCTCTCTCTCACGGCGCTCGCTGACTGCTTTGTGTACTCACTCACTTTGGGTTGAGAGGAGCTCAAGAGATACTGGCATACAACCCCCCCACACAGCCCCCCCTCCCCCCCAACAATGACATAAAAACGTACGTACGTATCAGGATGTGGTCTGGCTCAACTAATGATGCACACGCCTTATCTAACTCAGCATGATGACACTAGTCCAACTCTTCCACAGAAGTGTTTACATAAACAATCTCTCCTTATTATTCCCAAGATATAGGCTATCGACTTCGTGCCATTCCACTTCATCAGCTGCTGTATGTGTCAAGATGCCAACATGCCTCAGCCAACTCATTGTAATGAAATTTGTGGTGTGTTATCTTAAACTGAGCGGAGGAACTGAATGACATGCTAGCACTTGAGCCGGGAGCCTTCAGATCAGCCCATCAGCTATTTCCGGACTCCAATTTGGCTGAAAACACACGGCATGTGATGTCAATTTCAGTTAACGGCATAGGCTGCCACTCGCCTGTCGTGTTGAACGAAAAGCCAGCAGGGGGTTTTGTGTGGGCTATACGTTAGAGAGCATATGATGACAGTCCACCCACAGACAGTCTGACTGACAGAATAAGATGTGACGTAAAAAGGCTGTATGGACCGTAGCGTGCCTTGTGCCCCCCCCCCACTCCCCCACCCCCCACAAATGCCACCTCACAATGGGCCCAAGGCTCCACGGGTCAAGGCTCTCCCAGTGGCCTCTGGTAACCACGGTTACCGGCTGGTATAGTGGAGGGCTGTGGTGGTTCCCTTTTGTCCCCAAACTGCTGGACATCAAAAGGTGTCTGTGCAAGAAGCTCGCACCCAAACATTTTACAACACAAACAAATGGACTCCTGTGCACTGTTGTGAGAGTTTGAGGTTTCAGCCCTCAAAAACCACCATGACAGATGCTATGTGTAGGAGAGTCAAACTTCCCACTTGGACGTTTTTTTTAACAGAGAAAGTAATGAAGACTTCATTAACTAACTGTACTTTTTAAACTTTAATCTCTGTACTAGTAATAGACTACACTTAGACGGTTTACAAAACATGATGATAGACTAATAACGCTTAGAAAGTTTGTTTAGAATCTCTGGGAAACATGCATCAGAATTGCAATGTGCGCGAGGTGTGTGTAAACTGAAGAATGTGGCGGGTGCATGAATAAAAAGCTCTCGCTGTAGTTCTGCGTAACCGAAGGATTTGAATCTAGGTTTTTACACAAATGTACCCCAAAAATAATAAGTACAAGAACAAAAATGCCGCGGCAGTCCTGTCCGACCTGACAGCAAACTTAGAGAAGTCGTGAACACCGGGTTTAACATTAAAGGTGTAAATGAAACATCCTCCTTTATTAATTATGCACAGTTGTGTCCGTTTTTTTTAGTGGACATTTCTCCTTGCGCCTGGAGGCTCAGGAAGAAGAGCTTACTCACTTCTAAAGCTAAGTTACATTTAGTTGTCTGACCAACTTCATGTCGCCGTGGTCCCTTCTCATAAAACCCAGAGACAATCGTCTCAAAGAATTTGTACTCCATGGTCACTAATCCCGGCGGAAAACAAAGTCGGGGATAGCCACTGCCGTAAGTAGCCTTGGCTATCTCGTTCTGTGCGCCAATCTTTCTTAAGACTGCAAAATCGTCAGGTCATTGTAGTTAGTTTCTAAATCCAGCACACGCCGCTAGTGATAGCATAGGCACTCACCAACTGCTCGATCGATCTGACAGAGATTTCTGTCGTACTTTAGGCTTCTTAAATGAATTGTTGTGGTTATTTAAGACAGACTTACTCAAAATGTCCATAAGAAAATGAAATAATAACGACGGCAAGCACTTCAGAAAACAGACATCTGTAGTTTCAGCTACTGGCGTAGTGCACATATCTGCAGCAAGTGCACGCAAATAACCTGCCAATATAAAACCGGCAAACTGAAACTTACCATATTTCACAAGTAGATTGGTCACAGTCAGAACAATAGTGTTGCTCTTCTGAACACTTGATAGTTGAACATATGAAATGTATGCTCCTTGATGTTGGCGGAGATCGTAAAGCGAGGTGGACTCGACAGTGTAGTGTCGTTGCACTGCAATGTTGTGTGTGGGACTCTCCCTTTTTCCCTCTCTGTGATTTGAACTGCGCACTGCGAGGGGCCTGGGAACTAATCCGATCCTCCTCACCGGGAAATATGTGACCAGTGACGACCGTAACCCAATAGTGCCCTCTAGCTAAAAAAGTAACATAATACTGCATATTCTATATAGTCAAAGCATATCTCTCCGGAGTTAATTACGTAATACGTCTTCATATGTGAATTGTTTGCGAGGTTGGCAAAAAGTAATGTGAACTATGTCATGAGCCATGTTAACTATTTGCTACTGGCTTGCAAAGCACTTGCCATCCAGAGACAGATGCAGTAAACTAACAGGATATTATGAAGCACTCAAAATAGCTCTACAACTGCCCAATGACCTATATTAGCCTAGTCTTTGAAGCCCGCTAAGAAAACATGGATATCAAAGGTAAATAAATAGAAGCTTCTGATAGAACATCTGCTATTTGAAAGACAGAAATTCATGTATTCTCAGGCTATAGCCTACTTTTGATTAGCACGGTTTTCTCTGGGCAGTATCCACCGAGGCTTAAGCATCCATCTGGCTAACGTGACTCTCCTACCAGTAGACCTATGTTATAAACTCTTTTTATGACAGTGGTTTTCCGGGCAAGCTGACAAACATAGATAACATAGATTTTTTTCCCGTAATGACTATTTTATCTGAAACTCTACTTCTTGCTCTGAAAAACTGGATGGCCAGTGAGTACAAGTACAGTCACACACCCGCCCTGTGTTCGGCCCCCACCACCACCGTCGCATGTCATCAAAGGCCTTTAAATCAGCATCCTCCGATCCCGATGACAAAGACCACCTTAAAGACATCTACTTGCATTTACTGGGGCTTTGAACGTCAGTTTCCAGACTTTATGACATGCGCATCTTTCAAGCCTATCCTTACCCTGTCATTATCTTTCTTTTACCACAGACGGCACATTAGCTTAGCCTCAAGGCACACACCTGAGTAGTGCATGCGTGCTTCCTGTGTGAAGTTACCGAGAGAGAGCCAGTCACGCAGGGTGAAGATATGCATGTGTGTGAGCAAGTTAGTGAGTGATGAGTGAGAGAGAGAGAGAGAGAGAGAGAGAGAGAGAGAGTGTGTGTGTGAAAGAGAAAGAGAGAGAGCGACAGCGTGTGTATCTCTCTCTCTCTCTCTCTCTCTCTGTTTGTGTGTGAGAGAGAGTGAGAGAAAGCGAGAGGAGGAATTATTCAAGTTTGGATCTAACAACGACATAAATTTGCACCGTCTAATTAATTGCAGTGGTAAAAAGTCTGTGACTGCCAACAAAACAGCCATCCAATTTAAGCTAAAAGTGAAGTTGGCCTACGTGCTTTGCATGGGCAATTCTGTAATTTGCTAAAACGTCTATACATTCTATGCGTCTTTGATGATTTAATGAGATTCAGTAAGCAGGCGGCCCAAGGCCGTTACTGCCACTTTCTCAAGTGATGCCCCCTGCTGCTATTAGTGTGCAATTAGTCAGTGCTGCTTATGGGAAATTTCACCAAATGAATGGAATCAAAATAAATATATAAATACATGTAAAAACTAAATAAATACAACTCTTTTTGCAGCAAATAGGCTTTTGCAATAATTGCTTTTGCGCTATGCGTCCACAGTTACAGAAAGGACAAACAAACCCAGTCCGAATACATCATGAAAATATGTGTTTGTGAATATTTTATTACGAAAGACGTAAAAGATATAATCGTGTAAAAATCACAGAACATGAGACAATCATACATTCTTATGCAGCCCCTGCATTTCTTTTAAATAAAAAACAAAACCCTTTTTAGAGGATTCCTACTACACCTTCCCATCTAAAGACAACATAATTGACACAATGCCATTTAAAAAAAATACAAAACACTGCCTCTTCTCTGCCATGATTGGAAACAGACGCATCTACTTGGCGTTAACACACTCTGAATTCACTCCTACTGTATGTGGTAAGCATGGTGGTATTGGATCCCCTGCTAAGCCATCTTAAATAATCAGAGATGATTAGATTTATTCATGTAGTTTATATGGATGCATTCTACGATAGAATCAGAAACAATTTGAACTCTATGCATTCTGCATTTGAACTCTATGCATTCTGCATTTGATGCTTCATGGTGCTTCCCAAATTTGGTCCTATAAATAGATAGCAGCTCAGCATACAGTGTGCATTAGCACGAAATGGATGCTGAACACTAAGTAACTCCTTTAGCAGTAGAAAAGTGCTACTAGAATCAGGTGAAGTTTAATCGCATCTTTCCTCACGTTCCCTCACGGCTTTCTGGGCTTGGCATTGACTTTGGGCACCACTTTCACTGTGGTGGAGGCAGAACGTGACCCCTCCAGGTTTTGGGCAGTGCAGGTGTAGGTGCCCTGGTCCACGTCCCTCACCTCATCCACCATGATGATGGACAAGGATCGTTGCCGTAGACGGCCAATGTTATTGGCTGCCTCCACGCTATCCTGGGTGTAGAGGGGTCGACCGATCTGCCAGAGGAAAAATGCAGGCATTTTTACAGACTTTGTCTTGGCAGTGGGATTAAACGTTAATCTTGTTAATCTGACTTCTGAAGTCATTAAAATGTATTTATATGGCACGTTTACTACAAGACTAATCAGTATTGGGTTCAGGGTCAGTTTCATTGCTGGTTTGGTGTGTAGCAAGGAGATGAGCCTTGCTGTTTGTGTCACCGTTGAGTAAATTACCTGCTGTCCTGGATACTCCCAGGTAAACTCCACAACAACATCCTGTTCTCCCACCACAATGCACGTGACTTGGAGATTTGACCCCACAGACACAGAGCTGGCAGAGGCCTGGATAACAGGGGCAGGAGGGGCTGACGGGTCTATGAGAAAAGTGCAGGTGTTACAGTTCAAATTACTCACGTCTTCTTTGAGACATTATGACATAATTTTACATTTTACGGACACTAAATGACACATTATGGAATTTCAGTGGTATCATGTTACAGTTATCATGTTACAGTTATCAAGTCACTATATAAAATGTCTTTGTCATTTTGTAATTGTGAGGTATGTTGTCAGTTTGTAAAAAATGTTATGGATTAGAAAAAAAGTCCTTACAGTTGACATAGATGAGCATGTACTTGGTTGAGCTCTGCCTGAGGTTGCCCAGGCTGGCCTCGCAGGAAAGGGAGCCGGCATGGTACTGCTTTGGCCGGTGGATGGTGAAGCCCCGTTTCACGTCGAACGAGATCTCTGTGCCGTCCACCTTCACCTCCTCAGGGGGGAACTCCCGGTGCAGAGTCACCTTGGCCTTGGGGTTTGTCACCTGGCAGGGCAGGACGGTAGGCCAGTTGGTGCGCAGCTGGATGACCTCGTAGTAGTCCGAAGATGGGACAAAAAGCTCCTGAGGGTCTGTAGGTGAGGCAGGACGGTTTTATTCAGTACCCTACTCAGAATATGCTGATTGCAGTTTAGACTATTCACTAAATTGTATTGTTGCAGACTTTAAACATTTGAATATTGGTTGTTGTTGGAAGCCAAAACCTACAACAAAAACAGTAGGCTATTATTTTGTTTTTCATTGGTTTTCCTTTTTTTTTTTACTGTAAATCAAGTTTCTTACAAGCACAGAGTAGCTAGAATATTCTGCATTCATTAGTTCTGTCACTGCAAGAAAAAGAGAGCGTCACCTGGGAAAAAGATGAAGACCTTGACAGCTTTGTCGTACTCTTTCCGGCAGTCTGTGTCCTCACAGTACATGGGGTAGCAGGTGTACTCGCCAGTGTCCGCTCCAGTGGCGTTTGCCAAAATCAGTGTGCCATAGCGACCATGTTGAACCATTCTGTTTTTTTAAAGAACAGCATAGATGTATTTACAGCTGCGTAATTAAAGCCATTTTGAGGTATTTTGGGGAAAATTAGGAAACTATTGGAGGTATAAGGTAAGGTCAAAAATATTTTCATTGCTGCCTCATTATATATTATTGTATTTGAATTTATGATCTTAAAATCATCCATTAAGTCTTTTCACAAATTAGTTGAGGATATGGGAACACTTTACTTTCACCATTGAGATACAGTATATTCCACTGTTGACATGGCAACCTATTGGAAAGGCTTACTTGAGTCTCCCAGCATCCTCCTCCTCCAGGTAGTAGGGCACCGCCCACTGGACAGGGGCGCCTTTGCAGCGCAGCTCCAGCGTCTCCCCAGCAGGCACGCTCAGAGTGTCCCCCACCCTTTGAAACTTGCCCTTGTTCACCACCTGGGTGAGGTACGCCCCCTGAGATGACTGGGCTGGCTGTTTCTTTTTTTGTTTTGCCGTGGAAGTCTTGGTTTTCTTCCCCGCTCCTTTCCCCGTCTGGACCTTTTCCTTAGGTTTCTCCTCTGTGGCGCTCTTTGCATCCTTGTCCTCGTTTTGGCAATGTCCTTCAGAACAAGGCAGCACAAGGATATTAGAGGAAGTGCTTTTGAAATCACACCAGGGCCCTTGTTGGCAGACGAACAAGGACTTCCTACTAAAACTACAAATCCCAATTAACTCCACAGCGGGAGGTTTCTGCCTTATTTAGTTACTTTGTTTTTTTTTACGCCATTATAAAATGTTTTACAATAAAATATTGAGCATGCACTGCAGACTACAATGAAACAGTCATTCCTCTCAGTTCAGTTCTAGAACTATCTATTTGTCATATGTCACAGAAGAGGCAAACCTCAGTGTAAGCCGGACAGTTGTAAACATGACCATATGGCAACAGGAGGAAAGAGACTTACCAAACTGAACGACAAGCAGGGACATGAGCAAGGCGCCAAACATCACCCGCCACTTCATTGCTGCAGAATTAACTTCAGCCCCGGACGGTGAGCAAGAGATTAACTCAGGAGAAGTTCAACAGCAGTTCAGTGAGAAAGAGCGCAAAATGATGGAGGAATAGAGACAGACCAGAAAGAAAGAAAGAAAGAGAGAGAGAGAGAGAGAGAGAGAGAGAGGAACGTTCTAGAGAGCAGAGGGAAGGTGTCTGCAAAGTCAGTGGTCAGCTGTTTACCAGAGTCATGCAAATTCTTGTCGGGAGACTGGCATGGACACCCTAAATTCCTCCGACTCGGCTCAATGGACCCTTTTAACTGCGTTTTGGCCAATCAGCAGCCACCCGGGGTAGGCCCCCACATTTGTAATAGCAAAGAATGTTTATTTAGCTGCTGAAAAAGTGTCCCTGGTGCAGCCCCCATTCTGACATCCTCCAAACATAGTGCAAAACACGAGATGCACAAAAAGTTTGAGTACATAAACTTGTGAGAGTTACAATATATTCGCATCATTGCTGTGCAGTTTTACTCCACCAAGCAACCCCCCAAAGTGAAAAGAAAGTGGGTCATTGCTTCTGCCTTCGTCAATACTGCACGGAATCTAAATTTGTAATAAACATGGTCTTACTGTGCTGTAAACATTCCCTATGGTTACGTAAGACTCATTAAGAGATAAGAACTCATCAGACTGGAGCTTGTCAGGGCACTGAGTTTGCAATCTATACCCTGAAAACTCTTTACAGCGCAGTGACCCAGTTTTCAGAGGAGCCAAGCCTGGCGTTGAATTTGAGCACCTAATCTGCGGTAAATACAGGACAGGTAAGCCTGTGTGAATGGGTGCATTGTTTCGTTCCGCGTTTGGGGCACTAAGACGGTAATAAGCCTTTCTTCTTGACAACTTACTCAAGGGAAACAAAGTAGTGTGCATGACCACGCTGTGACCTTGACTCTAATTGTACTAGTGAAGCAAGAACATGTTTGAGATTAGTGTAGGGGTTATTTCTTTATTTACAGTTGATTTGAGCAGCAATGTCATTATTAATAGATATATAAAGTCCGTAAAATGGCCACAGTATGCACAATGTTAGACAATTCTGCTATACAGCTTATACAGCCATGCAGCAGTCAATTAGTTATTAATATTTGGCCCAGAAGCCAATAATCTGACCTGCACTATAAAATGTAAACATGTGCCAAACTCTCCTGCGCTGCTCCCCATAAGGACATGTCTCTCTACATTTATTCTCATTGTCGTTCGATTTAAATTGACACTAAATTAAAGGTATACTTAAATATATAAAAGGAATGGTACAAAAAAGATCCATTCACACAATAGTAAGCCCTCTTCAATGGTAGCATTTCAGAGACATAAAAACACTCACTCACATTCCTCCTGCCCAGTGTTATTACACAACATTGGCATCCAACCGTGGCACTAAGGCTGAGCTCTTGACATACAAACAAACTTTGGTTCCTGAGGTTTATGAACACTCTACTTTGGCACCGCCTTTCCCAGGTTTGTCCTCGATGGTCTCTATGGGGACCAGGTTATTGAGCAGCCTCTGTTTCTGGACACTGTGGCGGACCCCGTACCCAAAGTATATGAGCATCCCTGCACACACAGAGACAGGAGGCAGTATATTATATAATCGTATTTCTTCATCCATAATAATACTTTTTAAACACACTGACACACACACACACACAGGCCTATATCTATGTACTTGTGTGTGTTCAGTATCTTTATGTGCTTTGGGATGAGCTTTGACTGGTATGGGGTGCTGTACATTTGTGTACTGGATTGTGTGTGCATGTACGTATGTGTGTGTGTGTGTGTCTGTGTGTGTGTGCACATGTGTTTAAGACAAGAATGCTCTTCATCTGATCCACCATGAACGGTGAATCTAATTAAGTAACAAGTAATTAGGGATGACGACAGCAATGCTGGAGGACTCTCACGCTACCCCAGCTCCTGACAGAGACGTGGCTGCCAAAGCTGGGGAGCAGCTGAGAGAGGTCTGACAGAGCAGCGAGCGGCGCTACGGGGCTAGGAGGAGCTGGAGGCAGTGGGAGCTCAACACAAGCCTTGGAGAGGCACATGAGTGCCACACTATAAGAAAGTGCTTGGTGAACATCAGAGATCAAACTAGATCTCCTGACTCACCCACAGCCATCCACACAGCATATCGGATCCACGTGTCTCCCCCCAGCTGGACCATCAGGTAGACGTTGATGAACACACTCACCACGGGAAGCAAGGGCAGACAGGGGACCTGTTCCGGAGACACAAAACCTAATAAACCTGAGGAAGCCTCAGCTGAATGTCTGGGAGTATGTACAAGGCACAATCAATTTGCATTGGGACTTAATCTGAAAAAATCTGAATAAAAACTCAGCACATTTTTCACTGAGCAGCGCATGCTTTTTTCCCATGCCTGCTCTCTTGGCTAGCTGTCAAGAGCCTTCAGAATCATTTCTACTAGCCCATCATTTCCCTTCGCTCCATCCCAGACCAGAATGCTTATTACACGGAGGCCCCCTGGAGAGAGGCGTCTGGTCTGGCCCTCACCATGAACGGAGCCTGGGCTGGGTTCTGCGGCTGCCTCCAGATGATGAGGGTGGTCAGGACAAGCACGGCCAGGATGACGGACAGGCACAGCAGGCTCCAGATCTCCAGCAGCAGCAGCGCCTGGATGGCCTTCGTCATGAAGACACTCAGGATGACGACCACGACAGCTGCAAAGGGGGTGGAGAGGGGTCAAGGACACAACAAAACAACACAAACAGATGTGGGCCAGTGTGAGGAAGTGTCTCCGTTTGGTCCTACATTCAAGAACGGTGAATCATTCAGTGGGTCAATCATCTTAGGACAGGGAGGAGTAGTGTCAAATGTTTATTGAAATACACTCCCCTAAATCTAGTAATATATCCCACAAATATATCAACATATATAGTATTATATTGTATACGATCTAAACATACTGCAAAATTAACTACAATGCTCTGTTTTACAACATACTGCAGGACAAAATAAACTACAATGTTCTGTTTTATAACATACTACTGGACAAAATAAAAATGTTATTTTATATTATAATATTTTATGTTATAATCTATTATTCATTTAATGACAAATACCGATAAATACTAAGTGTTCCAGCTGTTTTTTAAGCACAGGTGTTATGCAATGATTGGTGCTGGATTCATACCAACAAATATGGTGCATGTTGTGACTGTTTTTGAAGTTTCCTTCGTTGGGTAGGATGGAGGTTTGAGAAAAGAAAACGTGGAGGTCGGGGACATGTGGAAATTATTCTCCTCAGATGTACTCTCTTGGTACCTGGAGAGAGGGAGAGAGTGAGAAAAGATAGGGAAAAAAAACAGTTGAATTTTAATGTATCAGATGCAAGAGTCAAAGCCTATGTCTATTTATACTCTATATACACACTGATGCGGTTGAGTCAGCTGAGGTACAAACCGGAGTATGAGAATGCAAATGGCCACGAGTGTGTAGGCGAACAGGGTCCCGATAGACATCATATCAACCAAGGCTTTCAGGTCAAATAAAAGGGCCATTATTGCTGAGAAAAAAACAAAACAGAAACATGCCGTTTTTGCTGAGCGCTTTAGATAGAACACACAAAACATCAAGCTTGTGACAGGGTGGTGGGCACAGGAGGCCCGTAGAGAGTGGGTTAGAAGGAGAAGGAGGTGAGATGTGGAGATGGAAATGTGCACTGTAGCATAAAAAACAGTTTTCAGTGATTTCACCACTGGGAAATGAGTCTTGTGAGCTTTTGCGTCAGCACGGTGTGGGAAAGACATTTTGAGATATGTTACATAGTCCTTTTTTAGTACAGTGAGTACAGTGTAATATATTAAATAACAAAGAAGCACACTGATATTTTATTCTTTAAAACGATACTTTAAGTCAGGATTAAGGTCAAGGTTAGATTTATGTAGATACAAAGACCTTCACACTAATCAAAGTGTTGTTACACACTAACTAGCATAATGGTATCATTACAGTGTAACGAGGAATATGGAATTTAACGGAGTTGCTCCGTTTTGTTCAGTTTATTTCTGTGTTTATTTCTGTTTTGTGTTATACCTGCTACAATGCCAGAGGCGATGGTAGCCACGGCGGGACTCTGGCGAGGGTTGACCTTGCGCAGGGATTTGAACATCAGGCCGTCTCGCGCCATGGCAAAGAGAACGCGAGGCATAGGGAACATGGAGCCTAGGAGACTGAAGGTCAGAATGAAGTCATATATGAGACATACTGTATATGCAATATAACACTGAACTTTGGCTACGTTCATTTGACCCTCTGTCATAGAATGTAATTCTGGACCTGTCAGAAGGCATCATTTATTATGTTGCAAAAAGCATATTATGACTGACAGATAAATAGGTAGGCAGACAGACTAGCTATAAAAATACATACACATATACATACATACATACAAACATACACACACACACACACACAACTTCAATTTACATAGGTAGTATTGATAAAATCAAATTACAGCAACTCATGACCAATCTGCAATAGTTTGGATATCGCCTGTCACAGTTTTACCTGGTTGACAGGGCACACAGGGAGCCCACGGCCACCACGTATCTGGCTGCGCCCCAGCCGATGTAGGTGAAGGCGACGGGCAGGGGGCTGTGGATGTTGAGCAGGTAGTAGGGCATCATGAGGGTGATGGCGGCCGACACACCGCAGTAGGCCAGGAAACAGATGAGAAGAGAGCCCACGATGCCCAGGGGGATGGAGCGCTGCGGGTTCTTCACCTCCTCACCTGTGGGTGCAGAGGAACAAAGCAGGTACGCCAACAGTGACTCTTTTTAACCTATTAATGATTTGTGAACCAATGACCTTCCTTAATTTATGAATATCTTATTAACAGTTCTGGGAGAGTCTGAGTGAGAGTGCCAGGAACCATTGATCAGGGCATAGGACTGAGGAGACAGAAGATCAATCCATGATCAATAAACATGATCGGAGGTGGCTGTTTTTAACATGTCTGTGTGACATTATGTCATTCACGCCTGTACATATACATTGCATAGCACTTTCATTTCAATATTCATGAAAGAACTATGCTTTGTTTAAAGTGGCAAACCATAAAAGCAAATATTAGATAAATCCTTGTGATAGCCATAATTAGGACGTACTACTGACAGGTGTTACCACACTGCAGCCGACGCTATATATTAAAAGTCCTGTAGAGGCTGCCTCTGAAACAGAGTCTTAAACAACATTACCTGTGGTCGCAATGCAGTCAAATCCCACAAATGCATAGAAACAGGTTGCAGCCCCAGCCAGTGTTCCCTCAAAACCGTAGGGGAAGAATCCACCAACTCCAAATTCACTTGTCACGTTGACCGAGGACGTCAAATTTCTGTAGAGGGGTTGGAATGAATAATGGCGATGGAAACAATATGTATGGCAATACAGGAAACAATATCAACCGTCATAAACATGAATCCATAGGCTTACTCAAGCTGGGCTGTAGCATTCTGTAACGCCTCCTCTGTGATATACCAGTTATCAACATTTCCTTTGATGAAGCCAGTTATTATTACAAAGACCAGCACTAGTATATTCACACTGGTGAATATCTTATTAACTGTTGTTGATTCCTTCACACCATAAGCAAGGAGACCTGAATGAGATAAAAGAACAAAGGTTTTATGAAAATGTGTCAGATTAGTGATTTTACCTTTTACATATCATGGAATCTGAAAAAATCTTCAATCTTTCAAAAATGAATTCATGCAACACCATGCATGGCAAATGATTGCTGGGTTATGTTACTTTACTTAGCTTACTTGACTTTACCTACTTACTTTACTTAGCTTACTTTACTTTACTTACTTACTTTACTTAGCTTACTTTACTTTACTTACTTACTTTACTTAGCTTACTTTACTTTACTTTACTTTACTTTGCTTTGCTTTGCTTTGCTTTGCTTAGCTTAGCTTAGCTTAGCTTAGCTTACGTTACGTTACGTTACGTTACGTTACTTTACTTTACTTTACTTTACTTTACTTGATTTTACTTTACTTACTTTACTTTACTTAGCTTACTTTACTTTACTTACTTACTTTACTTTACTTAGCTTATGTTACATTACTTACTTACTTTACTTTACTTACTTTACTTGACTTAGCTTATGTTACTTTACCTAGCTTATGTTACTTTACTTCGCTTTAACAAACAAACACCTAATGAACAAAATGCATGACCTGCTAGAAGCATGATGAGCCCGGCTGCAAACAAGTCAGGGTAGGCAGCCAGGCCAGGCAAGCCCATGGCGGCGTGCTTGCTTAAGTAGTCGGCCATTACATTCCCAATCATGTCATCCAATGTGCCGCTCCAGGCTCTGGCAACGCTTGATGTGCCTTGATAAACAATCACAGGATGTTGAGACACTTAAACTCTCAAACCTTCTCCAAAAAACATGTGATTCACATAGTAATGTTAAAGGGTACTTGTTAGGTTTACAAATTACATTCATTTTAATGTAATCGAAACAAACGCATCATACATATCCTGTGCTTGTTGATTGTAAAAATGAAAAACATCTTGTTAACCACAAAACCTCGATAGTGACCTCATAATAGTAAAATTATATGTATTCCTTATGCCAAATTCCTTATGTAGCTATGTATTGTATTTTGTATGAGTTGTATTTTTTTATTATAGGTTTACTGCTATGATAAATGTAGGTTCTTGCCTATGATGTAGGACAGCAGCAGGTTCCAGCCGGTGATGAAGGCCCACACCTCCCCCACTGTCACGTAGCTGTACAAGTACGCCGAGCCCGTCTTGGGCACCCGGGAGCCGAACTCGGAGTAGCACAGGCCGGCGAAGATGGACGCCAGGGCGGCGATGAAGAAGGAGATGATGATGCTGGGTCCGGACTGAGTGCGTGCCACCTCGCCAGAGAGTACGTAGACACCGGCGCCCAGCGTGCTGCCCACGCCCAGCGCCACCAGGTCCAGGGTGGTCAGGCAGCGGTGGAAGGTGGACACCTCGCCCTCAGGCTCCAGCGGCTTCCTGCGGGACAGGCCCAGGAGGAAGGAGCGAACCCTCTGATAAGCCATGCTGAGTGTGAGGGAGAGAAGGAGCGCGGAAAGAAGAGAGAGAAGGAGAGAGGGAGGGAGAAAGAGGGATATGGAGAGAAAGACAATGAAAGAGAGAGAGAGAGAGGGAGAGGGAGAGGGAGAGGGAGATGGGGACAGTTAGAGGGAGTGAGAGATAGAGAGATAAAGAGTGAAAGTGAGATAGACACAGAGAAAGGGGACAGAAAGAAAGATAGTGAGAGAAAAGAAAGAGAGAGAGGGAGAGAAACTTGAGGTTCAGTCAATGTTAACTCTGAATGCATTTCAGTAACTAATTAATTACATAAATTATAATATCACTTGAAAACAGAAATCATACAGCTTGGGTGATAAGTTTGAAACTTTCCTACTCAGAATATTTTACTGCTGTTCCTACTATCCTACCGTTACTTCAACTCGATGAAAAATGAAGCGTTTAAAGTCTATGTTGGAAATTGGCGGTGAGATTACAAGCTATAAGTACAGTTAAGAAGCATAAACGTATAAAGTATAAAACACTGTTAAAAAGATAGTGTCAACAATAATGTGAACAGCAAGTGGAATGAAATGAAATTATAGATTTGTTTACACATACAGTACTTTGAGGGAATGACATCTGGATTAAATATGATTTATCTGGTGCTATGAATAATAACTTAATTCATCATATCACTGGTTACATTTTTTTTCTACAAATTCAGTTCACATTTAATTGGACGAAGCAACAGTAAACAGTACATTTACATACATACATCTTGGTATGGACATTTTGTCAAAGGAAGCTGTTGTGTATTACTACAATTCAAATTCACAGAAAAGACTTTAGAAGCTCGCAGTACTTACCTTTTCTAGTTTTCGCTCGGCAACAGAGGGTTGTCTTTGAGGAGAAAAATTGGCAGTGGTCATTATTCCTCTAATCACACATTTCTTTTTTTAAATGTCCAGTTCATGTGCAAACACTTTTATCAACTTAACTGATATCAATTGTGCTGAGGAAAAGCATTTTCTTTCTTTTACACCTGCTGCTTCAACATAACACCCATCCACACAAAGTATACCATATTTTGAATAACCTTCTGTCATGAAATTTCACTGTAAGACTTTTTGTGTAACAGGTTATTGTAGGAGAGATCAAAGTCGTTCAAACATACTCACTCTATATCAGGTACTGCATGTTCTTATGTGTGGTCAGACCGTATACTCAGCGACATTCCAAAGGGTCTTTAGTTTTTTTCAAGCCTCCTTGTTCCTTATGAAGTACATAATACATGTAAAGAGAGGTGTAATATCGTACACAGGCACAAAGAAGTGGATGATAAAATAAAAGTATTTTTTTTCTGGAACATTAATGAGGTGCTTTTGATACAGTGCGTACAGATGCCCAATAGTGCAAATCATTTTAAGTCCTCTTCAAGCGCCATTTGCTGAGATTGGTAGCGTAATCCTAAAGTAAAGCAGGGGCCATGTTCAACTCTGATAATCTCTCTCAAGATAAGGTCATGCTGGAGATACACAGCACTGCTGGGAACCCTTTCAAGCACATGTGATGTGTGACTTTGTAGATACCCTACTACTCAGCCACTGCAATTCAAGGGTACATGAAATTATGCCGCGATAGCAAAACTACGGTACAAAGTAGAACATGTGTGCAAATATTTTGCTTGAACATGTAGTAGATTAGCATTGTATATGGCATTTCACATTTTCACTGTGCTATTATAATATGGTGTAGTAACAGAACCGATGTACCTTTCAATGAGGCATGTTGTTTGAGACCCCTGTGGGCCTTTTAAATTACATCTCAAGAATATTTCCATCTTTGCTACAATATGGAGTGAGAAAATCCTAGACAAACATTCACTGTCCATGACCAGGGTATGAACAGGCTTTTGCAACACAGCTGTGTGTGGATCATGACTCTGTAGGCGGTTTGTCTGTCCGTGGCCTTGCTTTCGACCTTCTTTTTTTAAAACTGCATGGATGGGATTCACCAAACCTCCCACGCACTTATCCTCCCATCAACTCAATCAGTCTGGTCTGAGTCCGGGGGATGGTCCAGTAATCAGACCTCTTCAAGACAACAAGAGATACAGAGAAAGATACAGAGAGAGAGAGAGAGATAGAGAGAGATGGAAAGAGAGTGAAAGAGACAGATAGACCAAGAGGAGAGTGAGATAGAAAGATATAGAAAGGAGAGAGAGAGGGAGGGAGAGAGAGAGAGAGAGAGAGCACCGAGACAAAGCTTCTTTCAGGGCTAGGTCTTGGTAGGCCAGCGCTCTCACTCTCCCTTTAGAGGTGCCTCCCTCCGGTCCGGTCTCCCATCAAGGGATTTCTGTGCCTCTCCAGCTCCCCTAATCCTCCATGGCATCCAGCCTCCTGCCACGCTCTCTCTACACCTGGCACCAATGCCTCAGGCCCTCCCTCCTCCTAACTGCGTGGGCACAGGGCCGTTTTCAAGGAGGCTCGCTTCAGTGGGGTACTTCTCCTGAACTAAAGGAAGACGTGTCGTGTGTGTCTTGAAAAATATTTGTAGTAGAATCTAGTAATCTATTTGCTAAAGTGTTCACACCCATGACGAAACTCACGGAGCAATGGGACATTGGGGAAAGTATCCGCTTGCTGTAGCATGTGTCAGATGTCAACAACAACAACAACAACAACAACATTGATATCTTGATGGCAAAAGACGTGACATAAATGTGACATACATCATAAAGATGACACAAATGATTTCAGTTATTTCACACATTTTTGCATTTTGCATTTTTGCACCCCATAAAGCATCAAACCTACCACGCGACATGGTATTATTTAATGAATACATATTTCTTGTTCTTACCTTGTTGTGCATTCCAAAAAGAACTAATTGCAACAGAGTCGTTAGCTCTAGGTCTGGTAAATATATCCACTCCTGTTTACTCTGATGAAGCAAAGTGATTTTTACGACAATATATACAAGAGTGGCCTGTTTGACCCTCCCACTCAAAGGAATTAGTGACAAAGTAGCCTTTCTCACTCCACTTTTCAGTTGGGCCCATAATGTGGTCATTATTGAAAAGCCCTGCACAGGGTGAGATCTGTGGAAGCAAATCCCATGCTGAATGTCAAAAATGCTTCGCTCATATCAACTGTAAAATATGACAGCTCGCTGTCACTAGAAGTCTAAGAGGAGTCAAACTGTAACTGTTTCTCTGTCATGCTGATTGCGTGGACATGAATTTTGGATGTAAAATAAGACAAAGAGAAATAAGATAAGAAAAATAAGAAACAAAGCAAAGACTATTTTTTGCATTTATGTAAGCATGTAATGCTATCTTTAAACAGTAGAGGGCGATGAAGAACAACCTTTTCTCTGTCCCATACATGAAGTCCTGAGACATGACATCAGAGTTACTCGGGAGGCAAATGCCAAATGACAATGAATGTTTCAACAGTGTGGACAGCATTTTGTAATTTGTTTTTTATTGTAATTTTTAGTTCAGGCTGAATTTTTCCTTATTCCTATTTTTTACTTGGGCTTAGGCTATTTAATTTAAATTTGTACTAAACTTGTGAACCCGTACTTGTATTATCATAAATCACACTGACTCATACTCATATTTGTGTACTGTGGTGAACAGTAATGGCTGTAATGTTAGGTCGGTGAACTAAGTGAGTGGGCGAACCACAAATAAAGTACAAACTACCATATCTGGAAGTTGTGGTTCCTGGCCTTGGAATACAGTCATGTTTGAACTCTCCGTTGGCTGCTCTCTTTCCCCCTCTCTTTCTCTCTTACATATCTCCCTCGCTCATACACACGCACACACACACACACAGCTCCAGTTCAACATTCCTCACCACCTTACTGGAACGGCTGCTCGCTGGGACAGAAATAGTAGCATTACGGTCCGTCATGCCAGGGCAAGCATGCGACCCTCATTGCTCACGCCCTCACTCCGACACCCACAGCCTCTCAGACTCATCCTCTCAGCGTAGTCTGCACTTTACTCATCGGGGCTTTTACCTCCAGAAAGGCCTTCCACTGTAAACACAGAGACCTCCAAGGTCCATAGTGTGGTTAGTCATAAGAACATGCATGTATAGCCTACATACATGCATGCATACATGCAAATACATAGGAACATGCATGCATAGCCTACATGCATACATATAGGTATGCATACATGTGCACATGCCTGTCTACTTAAAAAAAAACATATTGAAGTGCGCAGTTTGAGGTAAAACCAAGACCATGGGGTTGTGTCAATGTAAGACAAAACTTCTGAACACATTTATTCACGCTTTCATTTTAATACACATTACAGACCCACCAGTATTTGACTGGATCTATTTAGGCATTGGCTTAGTGCGGGGGTGTCAAACTAACTTTCACCCTGGGCCACATCAGCATCACATTTTACATGCTAATTGTTCCTTGGTGTGATGGATCTGACATAATTGATTGTTACTAGGGCTACATTTAACGGTTTTCTCGGGGAAAGTTCTTAGTTAGGGGAAGCTCATATTATGTTGATTATGTATAACTCTAACTTAGACCTGTGGCTGTGACTTACTTGAAAAATTAAAAAAATCCTTACCTTATACTGATAGAGTCAATTATAATAATACGTACATAAATAGAATGGGCATTGCAAATATAATTTAGTCTGTACACTTAGGCTATCATTTACAAGAGTATAATTAAGAATTCTTTACAGCAGTAGTAAACAATGCACTGTAATACGGCTGCAATAATGCAGCACCCTTTTGACCATAAGCACAACCGGCTGAGACAGCAAAGTCCTCATCGCACACTGTACTGCAGTCTGCAGAGCTACGAGCAACGCAGATCTAAGTCGAGAGCTGAGTTTCCAGGGGGATAAGCCCGGTAAAGAAGGTGATACATCATCACATGGTCTTCTATCAACATTCGTCCACACGTTCAGATGATATATTCCTGTACGAAGAACCATATGACTGCCGGGAAACTGGTAACCCCCAGTTCCTCGACGCAACGTCCACTGCATGTATTACGTCAGACACCTACCAGCGAACAGCAGATATCCCCGTGGATTTCTCAGCTGCAAGGAGTGAGGGCAGACCAGACCGTTATAAGCTGAGTCGACTGAGACGCAAAAAGTTACAAAGGTAGGCACAAATTGTGAGATTTTTGTACATGAACTGTACATTACATGTCTGTAATGTCTTTGCTTTAAGTCGGGGTTTCAATATAGTTAATGCAGAGGTGATAAAATGTGGCAGATGTCAAAATGTGGCCTAGCGTTGGAAATGCTAAGAATGTAAAAGTTATAATTTTGGAAGCAACTATTAACCTACTTTTGAGTTAGTGGAAAATGAAACGATGTCTATGTTGTATGACATTCAAATCTTTTTGGTGTTAGTGGCTGGACAGTCGCTTTTTAATGCTGATTTAATATTTAAGGACAGGGGGTCGAGAGCTCCTTAGATCAGCATTGGGTGTGGCAGAGGACTCCTTCACCCCACATCTCAGGCATATTCTCTTTACAGGCCCGGTTGTATTAAATAAGGCATAAACTGAATGTATGCGTTTCTCAAACTCTGGGGCTTGTTTTAGGTCTTGTCATTTTTTATATCATCAGTGAATATCAGAATCCTTGTCCAGTAAATTTCAGTACAGTGTTCATTTGTGTTTCTCTGTGTGATGAGATCTACTGCAGTGTGTTATGTCTTTGGTATAATATTACTTTCATTACCCATATTGGTCTCAAAACCCTGCCTTTTTTCTATACCTTTGTATCAATCTAAAGTAAGAGTTTGTTGCACAGGCCACGTGATTTTTAGACCAGAAAGTAGACCAGATGACTGAAGGAACTGCACAGAGGCCGTACATTGCTTTTCGTACAGTTCATACAAGCTGCACTTTTCTGTATGGTTGCAGTGTGGCTTCAGACTGAACCATTACACACCCTGTAAATGTGGACAGCACAAAGACTGAGCTTTTGCAAAACTTAATTTCATTCCTTATTAAATGATCCTGACTTGTGCCTTGCTGGAGATGCCGGTGAGAAAGACAGTATTGTGAGACCTGGGTGGGAGTTCCCAAAATTTCCTTTTTGGAAAACATGGCCGTTGCTTCGACTGCGAGGCTCGTGGCCAAACTTGCTTTCCACTAACGTGTCATTTTGGAAGACATATTGTGGGTTGAGAGAGGGGCTGAGATGGAAAAGCTGTTCGCTAACATACACAGGCCTGCTTCATGTGGGTGTGGACCCGATACAGAAATATACTTACTTGGGAGTGGATCGGGTGGGCTAGTTATGCCTTTCACTTCATTGCAATGCTCTCTAGTGTTTTAGTGCAGCATTTGTTTAGGTGCAGTTATGGATGATGTCAAACGAATTAGTTGGATTGACAGTAACTAGATCACCCAGCTCACATAGCCCATACTATCTTCGCTATCTACTTAATGTTTGTGCACATTGAGACAGAAACTAAAGTTAAAGTGAAACCTAGCAAATGTAGAGAAGTGTATCTATCAGTAAGGGGGAATTGGTGGAGGAGAGTCTTTCATTGTGAGGTGTTTCCTTCTATTGTT
The DNA here is from genome assembly GCF_900700415.2 of Clupea harengus. Taxonomy (NCBI): domain Eukaryota; kingdom Metazoa; phylum Chordata; class Actinopteri; order Clupeiformes; family Clupeidae; genus Clupea; species Clupea harengus. Next base: position 9,105,797 of record NC_045171.1, read on the forward strand.
GAGAAACCCCTGAAGAGTTTAGGCAGGTGCTACAGCACCACGTTGAGTGACTGAGGACTGGTTGAAGAGCTTAGAGAATTTATTGTTAAGGCTATCTATAGAAATTGAATTGTTGTGCTTGCAATTTGGGCTTTTGCCACACATAAGGTGGCCATTGACTGTGTATGAAGTTGCTAGGAAATGGCTTGGGGTTCCATGTTGTCTGTAGCACTGTTTCTTCTATAGAGAAGGTATTTTGGAGTTGCCAATGACCAGCTTGGTGGAGGAGTTCAAATGTGCTAAGACCAGCCTGGAGATCAACGTGTACAAGGCACATTACAGTGCGATATAGAGGGATACCATTGGGCAGGTACAGAGCTGAAGAGCAGGGTTTGGGTAGGGGGCAGTTGGAAAGCATGGGGTAGCAGAAGCAAAAGAACAAGATGGGCAAGCACACACAAGACCAGTGAAGATAGGTGTTAGAGGCGTTGTAGCAAAATCAGCCATAGCTCTTCTGTTGGATTTCGTTTTTTTCGACGATGGTCACTCAAAGGAGTTTTAAAGGACTTGCATGAGGCTGCTGAAAAAGCGAGCCAGGGTTATGGCTGAGTTGCTCAGAGACTACTTGGCTACGCATGAATTATCCTGTATTATGTGAAGTAGCCTATTGTCACAACATGTTTGGGTGCCTGAAGTGACCAGGGTTCGTATCACATTTATTACCTCACCCTAATCTGGGTTCGTAATCCCAGAGGGATACCCCCGCCCTCCCACCCCTTACCCTGGATAGCCTATGGCATGTCATAGTATAATGACAGTGATGTTTAGATAATTAGGCAGTGCATAGTTCAGACACTGAGATACACATGTGAATTGTTTTCGAGAATGTCGTAATCATTGTGAGTGTGAAAGGGAGTGGGTCTGAGATGCCAGACACCACTGTTGAGCCTTATGGCGGGCCTAATCCAATGAAACACTGACGAAGGAAGGTGAATTGTATTGTTAGGTATGGGTATGATGATTGTAGTACACCCTGTTGTTTTAATACATAGGCTACGTTCTTGGGTATGAGTACTTGCGTGTGTCCCCAACCAATTGCACAAGGAATTTAACATCTGTTCTTGTGTATAGCTGAAATGAATGAACCGTTGATCGTCATATAGAAAATAAATCTGATTTCAGACAATTTTACACTCTCTTTCTAGGATCAAGAGAAGTGCATCATTCCCCATCAACAACTCCACGTCAACCAACCATGGGCAAGGTGAGAACACATTTCCAACAGATCCACAGCGTTTAAAGAGACACAACAATGGAAGAGGGAGCTGTATCATGCTGTATGAGATGTCATTAATTAGTCATTGAGTGGAGTGTGGACACAATCACAAGTGATTGAGATGCTACTGTGAGACACAGGCCCATGGGGGAGGCTATTGTCCACTCATTGTCCAGCAGGAAGGGTAGGATATCAGAGATGCTTTAGGGTCATGACCCAAGAATAAGTCCTCATCCTAATGGGGGTATGAATATAAACAGAAGTTAAATGAAGTGAAACAAATAAAAAATAAGTAATAAAAAAAATAATTTGAAGTGAAACCATGTTGAAGCATTTCTTCGTTTTTTCTGTTTCATAGTTTTGCAGTAAGTTGAGTGAGTTGCTCATTGGAGAAATGAGTGTCAGGGTAGATGAAATGAAACAAAGAAACTTACAAATGAGGAATAACGTTATGATAATGTTCATGTTAAAAAGAGAAATACAAACGTGGTTAATCATTCCCTCCATTTGAACTGTTTCACTGTGTTATACTAAGCCCTACATATACATCTGTAAGTACAGTGGTCACAACAAATGTTTACTTATGTTATGGCTGTTGCTAAGGGCCTGTTGCTGGGGGCGTTGTTCAGCAGTACAGCTGTCCTCCTGAGGGATGGGTGCCTCAGTGAGTATGTGCAGTAAGGCCTGGAAAGGAGGACTTTGGCTGTGTGTCTGTGTGTAGTAATGAGGGGAACATTAAGGGAGGAGAACCTGTTGGGAGAGTCATTAGATGTGGAGGCAGATGGCAGCCTGTGAGTGGTGTGATGAGCCGGTCACAGAACCCCCCGCTGCTTCAGCTTTTACAGAACGAACCGGGGGAGTTATGTCAGTAAGGTGACACCATTTCACCAGAGCACCCACCAAACACACAACCACATATGTTCATGCACTTCACTCATCCATAAGGCCCTGCAACACACACACACACACACACACACGGCATGATATACATGCATGTACTGGTTACGCAATATGCTGGGGAAAGGCAGACTGTTCTTTCCGCTCTCCTTCTACCTCTCTCTCTCACACACACACACACACACACACCCTCTCACAGTACCAGGGCAGCTGCGGCCGAATATGACAGGTGTCAGCTGTCTGCCTGTCACTTCTCCTCCAGGCCTTCCAGACTTCTCTAACAGCCCCCACCCAGACTCAGCCACCCCTCTCTCTCTCTCTCTCTCTCTCTCTCTCTCTCTCTCTCTCTCTCTCTCTCTCCCTCTCCCTCTCTGCCTCGAACATGGCTGTCAGGGCAACTGTCTAGTATGCTGGGGATATCTTTTTTCGTTGTCTGACTTCGACTTTGTAAGGTCTCCTTGTCTGATAAAAAACAGTCAACACCTAAATTAAATGTAACCAGGACAGAATAAATTATATATCAGAATATCAAGCATGTCTGAGCAGACTATCCACAATAAAATCCTGTGTAATTCATTATTAGAGAGTGCAGGCTTTGTCTTTTGCATAATTTGGCTGTTTGGCACCCTAGTTACCTTAGGACTCCGGAGCTAAGTATATTTATTAGACAAACAACAACAACAATTGCAATCGGGCTCACTCCCAGCACAAGGCTGAAAGCAAAGCAATACTAAACATATCGCACAAGGTTTATATAGACAGAAGTTTAGCGTTCAGCAGGGATAACCACATGGTGGATTTCTGACGTCCGAGGCAAGGATGGAAGTTTTGCACAAGGTCGGAAGAAGCACAGTTCGATCCTTCTTATCACCTCTGGTCTAAACATGCTCTTGTACATATGCAGACTAAGTGGCACCTATATTATAATAATCTAAGTTACACACACACCGAAACACAGAAAAGCCATGTTCCTGCTTTCATAAGCACATGATTCATACAAGGAATATATTAATACAAGGCACTTGATTCATATATTCTTAAGTCATTAACAGTGCTTGGAAATTAATTCCATCATTGGCTTCGGTCACTTATTACAATGATACATAAGTTACAGTCTTCTGTATGGTATAACACGCAGGCTATGAAGAGGCACGTATTTGAGAGGTCAGCGTTTCAACCTTACAGTTCCTCTGTTAGGTGCCTGTTTTGCAAGCCAGACATTTAGAATGGTTGTTCTTGAGAGTAGAACTTTTAGTTTCATGAGACTAGATAACTACTGCCATGCCATGTAGTCGTCCCGTTTGAGAGTATTTGAGAGTATATAGTCGGTTGTGACAGATAATGCAAGTGAACCAGGGCTGTCTTCCCTCCACAGGAATTCAGAGGCACAGTTACGGGTCACCCTGACTTCGATGGCAACGCCGATGCCGAGGCTCTGTTCAATGCCATGAAAGGCTTCGGTGAGTAAACATGGTGCCGATATCATTCTGCCGATATCATTCTGTTATTCTTATCCTTCTGAAGTACAATTTTCTCCTTCCCTTCTAATTATGCATGAAAGGGATCTCTGAACAGGATACCCTTGAGGTGACATCACTGTGGACTCCAGCTAATGTGTTTGTTGAAAGGCCTATTTATTATGCTCCCTTGTGTTTCACTTCTGCACAAAAGTGCTTGGATACATTGGACTGTAGCCAGGCAGGAACTCACGTGTGTGGCTCAGTGCTCTGACGTGAATGTTCCGTCTTCCACAGGCAGCGACAAAGAGTCCATTTTGGATCTGATCACTTCCAGAAACAATGCCCAAAGACAAGAGATTCGAGCATCCTACAAATCTCTCTACGGAAAGGTAAATGTCGTTGATAACACAAAACACTTAGAGAGGACAAATGTTTAAGGATTGTTTTCCAGAATACTGACCTGTTGCATCAGGAAATATGCCTCAGAATTCCTCAGGCAGGACAATACAATAGAGCAACATTTCCAGGCCCACACCACAACTGAGTCAGCATACCATGGCATGGAGAATAACAAGGACTGTGAGCTATGCATGCATACAACAATCTCTCTCTTTCAGGACCTGATTGATGATCTGAAATATGAGCTGACTGGCAAGTTCGAACGCCTGATCATCGCATTGATGAGACCTCCAGCATATCACGATGCCAAGGAGATGAAGGACGCCGTTAAGGTACAAATTAAAATCACGTAGCAGGCTGATATAATAAGCACCCTTCAGCTGCAAACAGCTTTATGAACCTCTATGCTGGAGCCTTTGGTCTTACCTTTGCTAATACATACAGCTTTTACTCACACACCCCTTATCATGTGGGTCTGGCAGCCTTAATATAACGTCTAAGAAAAATGGTTGTGTTGCAGTTTACTTTATCCAAATATAGTCAAAAGTAGCTATGTGTGCTTCTCATGCATTGTCCAGATGTTTGTGATGTCTTTGCCTACCGGTACTTGTCTCACTTATCGTCTTGCTTTTCAGCTCGTACTGTCATACATGTTTGCAGTCAATGTTTATCCTCTTAACTTGTTGTTTTTGTGTGTCTATGCTTTCAATGCTGGCTTCAGGAGGTAAGTGTAGGGGCATGGAAAGTTCAGCGCATGGGTGTTTATATAATCTGAGGTGGCTGAGCTGTGGTTCTGTGTGTAATTTAATATACAGATATAGTCAGTCTGCATTTTAGTCTACCTACTTAAGCAGTGAGTGGGCTTTTTGGAATAAACACAGAGATATTCACTGAGATATGAAAGAGGACCTTTTATGCTCATTTTCAATGTTCATCGTTTTATTGTTGGGGGCCAACTAGAATAGATTTACATGCCTCAGTGTTCCAAAACATATTTTTTCTCACTATTGCAGACCTAGTTAAGGAACTAGCCGAAGAGGCGAGCAGTTATGTGGCTTTTTCATTAGCTGTTGATGAAAGCACAGACAATGTATTGTTTACAGGTGTATGTATACAACCAAATGTTTACTCTAATCAAAACCTCTCATTAGTTGGTTGTATGTCCTCTGCAAAGCTGTCTGCAGCCATTTGTTTTTGTAAAATGCCACATCTGTCACACATGTTCTTAACAGCTCACAATTATGTATTGTACCATAGTAATGCAGGTTTCTTAACCCTAAATCAAAAGAATGTATGTTATAATAACAGACAAATGTGCTTACATATATTTTTACATGTATATAAATGAATGTACAATATTTTTACACTTGAATAAACAATAATTAAATGCAGAGACAGTTATTTAACAATATGTTAGGGAGTAGTTACAGTCTTACAGTTACAACCGGCCCTTTGAGGGCAACCATAATGCTGATGTGGCCCAGGGTGAAAATGAGTTTGACACCCCTGGTCTACTAAAATAGAATTACATGCTTCAGTGTTTCAAAACATATTCTTTTTCTTATACAGTCCATCTCTGTTCACCCTCTGTCTGAAACACTCTCTAAGAGGTCCTGTATTTTCAAGCCCCCTCTTCCGATGAGCCCAGTGTGGTCTGATTGGTCAGCTAGGCGGGCAATAGAGATTGTGTTATAAGATTGGGTCATGGTCTAGAAATCCAACAAGGCGTTTCAGACTGCTGAGAAAAAGTGGTTCCTGTAGGAGAGAGTTACTACCTCTGGGGGGTACTTTGGGCTTTGTAACGTTACAGTTTACAATCGCAAAAAGCTATATAACACACTAAAGGAAAAGGAAAAATTGGAAAAGCATAATAGGTCATCTTTAAGATGGGAGTGTAGATAGAGTAAGAGTTTGATCTTGTCTGTGTTTTCTTTCAGGGAGCTGGGACTAATGAGAAATGCTTGATTGAGATCCTCGCCTCCAGAACCAATGAGCAGGTACATGCTCTGACGGAGGCCTATAAAGATGGTGAGAATTTTCCCCATGAAAATTAGTGTACCTGTACGCAAGGTATCATGGGTAATGGAGTTTTATTGAATGTTGACGTCTTTATGTGATTGCAGCCTATGACAGAGACCTTGAGGAGAGTGTTGTTGGCGACACTTCAGGACACTTTAAGAAGATGCTGGTTGTTTTACTCCAGGTGAGCATGACACAAGATGGCACCCTCATTCAGAAAAATTAGGTTCCATAAAAAATTGTTGCATGTTTTGTGGTCAACTGTATAAAAGATTACTCCAGCTAATGCTTAACTTCACAGAGGAGATACATATCATGGCTGATATGAAACCTAGACTCTGTTTTGAGTGTTTTGATCTACTTTACATGAAAATCAAGCTGTATGAGAGTCTAGGTGAATAATGACGTACTGTATGGATTGGAGTCAAACAGGACTCAAGTGTTTTTCTCTGTGTTTCACAGTTGGCTCTGAATGACAGTGTGGGTATACAACTTGCTAGAGTACATCATAGAAATGTGTCGTGTTTGTGACGCGTCGACTCCTCATTTGTCGACCCTACCCCGCTACTTCATGGGTCAGAATTTAGTTGGTGGCCAGTGTCTGACAAAGGACCCCGTAAACACAAGTTGTGTACTCTAGCACGTTGTATACAACAGCAGGTCGTTGTGTTCGTATTAGAAGCTGAATGTGACGTTTGGTTTGCTTCGCTTCGCCAGGGGACCAGAGAGGATGACGAGGTCGTGTATGAGGACCTAGTGGAGGAAGATGCACAGGTGTGTGAACCAGACTCCCTATAAGAACATCTGTCAGGCTCCAGTGGGACAACATCACAACAATGAACTATAACAGCACGTCTTTTATTTATTACCTATAATGGTGAAAAATAGCCACTTGATTGACGTTACCTTAAAAAGTGTTTTGCAGCAAAATTTTGGCAGGATTTTGGTAGATTTTCCAGAGACAGTGTAAGACCTCTAGAACATATTTGTCTAAGATAAGAGCTCAGCTCATGAATCCAGCTGGGCCCTTTGGCCAAAGGAAACATAGACATCTGGTCAAAGGACCATAGACATCTAGCCCTCTGGTCAGTGAGCTGTTTGAGGATTGTGGTGTCTGAGTCTGAGCTGAGTGTCGCCCTCTGGTGGTTACAGCACCTGTACAGTGCAGGCGAGGAGCAGTGGGGCACAGACGAGGCCAAGTTCATCATGCTGCTGGGAAACCGGAGCGTCAACCATCTCAGGCTGGGTAAGAGGGCTCTCTCTTCTCTCTCTCTCTCTCTCTCTCTCTCTCTCTCTCTCTCTTTCACTCTCTCTCTCTCTCTCTCTCTCTCTCTCTGTGTTTCTGAGTGTATGTGTGAGACCCATTTGCACATAACTGTGACATCTCCCACTCAGGCCAAGTGACCCTGACCCCACATTATGTGTTACATGTTTATGATTTAGTCCCCAGTTTTCATATTAGATGTCTAGTGTTATTAGATGTCTAGTGTTGAAGCTGAATTGTGTAGGATGTAGTGGCATCTAGTGGTGAGATTGCTGAATTGCAACCAACTATATACCCTTCCCTTTCCAAGAGTGTCTGAAAACCCTGCAGTGGCCATCAAGTGCCATAAAAAGGCAAAAAGCCCTCTCTAGAGTCAGTGGGCTCATTCTTAACTAATATTATACACAAATTAAATAATAACCATGATTACAATATTACATTTCTGCTAATAGATCCCTCTAAATCCTATACAGAAATCTGGTTTACTGTTTCTGGTATGGTATTTAAAAGGTCATACTAACCCTTAACGATCCCGATGACATCAGAACATTGTGCATTTTGACCATTATCGTTGTCATGATTTTCTACTAAGGATTTTTGTGTTTGTTTTGTGTCTGTGTGCAGTGTTTGATGAGTACCAGAAGATTGCAGAGAAGTCTATTGAGGAAAGCCTCAGGAGTGAACTCTCTGGGGATTTTGAGACACTAATGCTGGCTGTCGGTACGTCTTATTTACCCAAAAAATGTCATGTCATGTCAGACAATAACTTTATCAGATCTATGAAAGTTTTCTCTACCCTCCTCTCTTATGCAGTTCAGTGTATCAGGAGTGTGCCCATGTTCTTTGCCAGGCGTCTCTACAAATCCATGAAGGTGAGTTGTCATGCCTCGTATGTATGTATGTATGTATGTATGTATGTATGTATGTACTGTATGTATGTATGTATGTATGTATGTATGTATGTATGTATGTATGTATGTATGTATGTATGTATGTATGTATGTATGTATGTACTGTATGTATGTATGTATGTATGTATGTATGTATGTATGTATGTTTGTATGTATGTATGTACAGTATGTATACATGTATGAATGTATGCTTGTATGTTTGTTTGTACTGTATGTATGTATGTATGTATGTATGTATGTATGTATGTATGTATGTATGTATGCATGTATGTATGTATGTATGTATGTATGTATGTATGTATGTATGTATGTATGTATGAATATAAACATGTATGTTTGTCACCATAGCTGTTAGTATTTTCACACCTGCACACAGTAATGATAGACTTGCATGGTGTTATCTGTGTATCCCTCCAGGGTTTGGGCACAGCTGATGACACCCTGATCCGGATCATGGTGTCCCGGGCCGAAATCGACATGCTTGACATCAGGGAATGCTTCCGTCTGCGCTATGAGAAGTCCCTTTACAACATGATCCAGGTTGGAATTTTTTGGATGCATTTCACGGATGTGAAAAAATCGAAGCTTTTGACATTTAGAGATTTATTTCAGATAATAAACCACTGCATGATCAGAACTTATTTCAACCAATTAGAATGTGTACTTGACACTAGTTATTGTCTTTATCATGTTCTTTCTCACAGTTGTGATTGGCATAGAAACTGCAACATCTTCAAAGCAATTGGCTGCTTTGAATAAAAGTGCATGTGTAATTTACATGAAATCTGTACACCCCATAGGACGACACCTCTGGGGAATATAAGCGAACTCTTCTGAAGCTGTGTGGAGGAGATGATGAGTGAGTCTCTCTTTTGTGAAAAGAATCTTTTTGTCTTGACCTTGCAGAGAAAAAAAAGTTCAGTGTGAAAGTCTGCTTTTTCCTGGAATACATGCCTGCAAGTTGTAGTGACTCATGCCAGGCAGTAGGTGGTGACATTGACTTTATCATTTGTATATTTCCAACCTTGACTGTCTAATGGCTGACTTTGTTGAGGTGATAAAGTATTTTGCTTACTCAGTTTTACAGTGCTTCATTTTAATCCTCACAACAGAATCCAACGAGTACTTTAATATATCGTAAACAAAAAAGATGAAAATATGTAACCTTCTATTGGTTTATTGTTTACTTTGTAGATAATACGGTGGCACAAAATATCATGATGCTATTAGTAAGGTTCAGTTACTAAAGATTAAAGATTTCTCAATTAATGATTGATAAGCCTTTTCTTGGAGAGCGCACGCGCTAAAAAGTGTTCGGGCCAGTTCCAGGGAAATATCCCACCAGCTTTGCGGACTTTCTGGGCCTCCTGATCCTATCTCGGATATGACCATGGGTCCTTGACAAAAAATGAACTAAGAACGAAGCCAGGGGAAAAACACAGAGAAATGAAAAAGTGTTCATTTATTTTCTGAAGTTTTTTTTAATTTCTTTTAAACCGTGCCGTGCTTATAACCTACCGCCCTTGTTTTATGTTCCATGTTACTGAAGTGAGGCACTGGCGTATAGGTGTTCAGAAACCTGCTCATGAAAAACAGTCGAAAAATGAAAATGAAAAACGAAACTGCTTTTTTAGCAGGTGTCATTGCAAAACACCTATCTAGGCCTAGATAGTGTAACCTTAATGACCAGATGATTGAATGTGACTCCATCTCTCTGTGTTTCTCTCTCACTTTTCTCTTTCGTCAACAGCCTGGCTGGAGAGTTCTTCCCAGAAGCTGCCCAGATCGCCTACAAGATGTGGGAAATCAGTGCCATGACCAAAATTACGGTACATAGACAAAAAAACAGACACACACACAGACACACACAGACACACACAGACACACACACACACACACACACACACACACACACACACACACACACATACACATGTATACACACAGAAACACAGACTGGCAGAAACACATATACACACACACACACACACAAATACACATGTATACACACAGACACACAGACTGGTAGAAACACACACACATACACACACACACACACACATATGCACACATACTGATGGTAATTCTTCTACCACAGACTTAGAGACTTAGTAAGACAACGGTGACCAATCAGTAAACAAGGCTTTATTCCTTTGGCTGTTCACAGATGGAGAGGTTAGCTTCACATAAAGATAAGATTCACCAACATCTCTAAATAGTCTGAGTTGAAGGATCCTATCAGGTTGACAGGAGAGGGTCATAATCAATAGACACAATCCTACATGGATATGATATGCGACCACTTTCCGACCAAATTGGCAACATGCTAAGTTAATTAAGGCTGTCCTGATTGTGACAGAGCATGCAAAGAATAACAGAACAACTCTGACCTTGCAGACAGGCAGAAAGTCTAGGGGGAAAAACCTTTCATAGTCTTCTCAGCCTTAAGACAGACCACAGAGTACAGACACGGGAGGAACTGAGATATCGTTAAGATACTTTTCTGTGTAAATCTGATTCTAACTATAAGATATACATGAATAATGATTCTGATTTACAACTCTTTCAATACACATGCACATACACATACATGTGTACAGACACACACACACACTCACATATGCACAGAAGCACCTATACAGACACACATGCCCTTGCGGCCATATATAGACAAATAACCTCAGACACACTTTTTTCTGTTTGCACACACAGCTACTTTTTTCTGTAAAGTCATCCTACAGGCTAGCATGGCATGAGTGCCTCGCCTCAGGTGACCTCGAGTGACCTCTCCTGAGCAGCCCTCTGTTCTGTTTACACACAGTCACTGTTCACCATCATGCCACCCCACCCGCCTGTGTGGCCTTAGCACACAAACAAAGAAAGTCAACATATAAGTTATATTTAATAAATAAAAAACAAATTACAGTTAACACTGATTAGATCATCCATTGTAGGCCTGGCGCTTCTTTCTGGCTGTTTTTACTCACACCCAAACCTGTCCCAGCAACAGGAAGCAGGCCTATGAACGCTAGCCTCAGCCATAGCTAGAACCAAAGCATGACGTGCAATGCATTCTGGGTAGTCTTATGGTAGGAAAACTCATATAAATGCAGTCCATTTGTCATCTACTTTTGTTTTGTCAACAGACGCGTCCTAGGTATCAATCAAACATGCCCCTTCTTGTTGTTCCACTTTTGAATATGTTTAGTCCACCACTGTGTCATCTTCAATGTTCAGCATAAACTGGTGACTGATTAGATGTTAGGTTATCTCTAAAGTGGTTTCTGTGCCGTCTGCGCAGTTTAAAAATGAGACCTTGGAACAGGGCCATTTTCCCTCCGCAATCTGTCACCTGGTCCCTGGCCTCAAAAGCCCGGTGTTTCAAGCAGATGGCCTTTTTGGCCGGCTGCGTATCTGTCTAACTGAGTTAGCTCTTCCCAGGAGGTGCAGGCATGTCCTTTGACAATAACTGGTTATGTGTTTGCACCCAATCCTCCACGGGGTACCACTGATTTCTGGTGTGAGACTTTGAAATGAAGAACAATGAGACTTCTGACCGTACATACAGTACATGCTGCCACATATGTGAGAGACAGACATTCCGATTCACATATGTACAAAGCAGGCCATTGTGCTTCGGTCTGTTAAGCTAATACTTCTGCCCTTTTGAACCTGGCATTCGGAAATTTCATTACGGAAGTGAAGTTATTGTATGTCTGAGTGTGAGCGTGTGTGTGTCTGTCTTCGCGTACGCAGATACATGTGCCTGCTTGAGAGAGTTCATCCTATCTAAATTAACACTATAAGATCACTATAAGTCATATCATGGGATATATTACAATACCCCTATACAAATGACTTGATTACAAAATGAATATTTGAAGTAGCACATTAACAAATGATTTATAGATAGTTAGATGATTTATAGATAGTTAGAAAAATAATTCAGATATAATATAAATAATAAATAATAAATAATTCATAAATCCAGATATAAAATGAGATACCAATATGAATACGCACCCCATTATCCTCTCTTGCTCTTCCAAACTCACCCCATTATCCTCTCTTGCTCTTCCAAACTCACGCCCATTATCTTCTCTTGCTCTTCCAAACTCACGCCCATTATCCTCTCTTGCTCTTCCAAACTCACCCCCATTATCTTCTTTTGTGCGCAGCCAAGAGGAACGGTCCGCCCCGCTTCAGACTTCGACCCATCCAGTGATGCCCAGGACCTACGAAAAGCCATGAAGGGCTTTGGTAAGCTAAATGCCTTTAAAAAAAAAAAAATTAATTAATAGAAACGTATTTTAATCTATGGGAGGGGGACTAAATGCCTTTACTTGGACAGGAAAGTGGAGAAAGACAGGAAGATGATCAGACAACATACAGTGCAAAGATCAGGCAATAACAGGCCATTTTCAAATGTGTTTCCAACTATGGAAGTTAACTCCCATAAGCCACATCCTTGACAGCAGGCGGCCATTTTACGAGTGTGATAGCTTTGTCTAATAGTCATTTGAGGTAGTGGTCACTGAGACTGCATGGCCCAGCATCTGTGTTTCTCCACCGTCATCAGGCACAGATGAAGACATCATCATCGACATCGTGTCGCAGAGGAGCAATGAGCAGAGGCAGGAGATCAGACAGGTCTTTAAGTCCCTCCTGGGAAGGGTAAGATGCTCATGGCAGTCACGGCACGCTTCACGTTGGTGCTTTCCATTCGAGCTGTAAAAAGGGTGCACAGGGAAGCAGCCATCATTATAATCACACACACACATCCACCCTGGAAATCACCCGAACTGGCAGCGCTTGAGCTGATTACAACCACTAAGAAGCAAAGAGAAAAAAAAGCAATGATTAACGTTTCACTTTGTTATCAAGTACCGAGCTCGTTTCGACTGTATATAACGGCTATATCTGGGTTTTCCTTCAGAATGTATTACAATAGTGTATTTCCTTGTCCTTCTACCTGTACCCTGCACAATGACAGTAAAGTTGAATCTAATCTAATACACAGTATTATAACCTTCCTTTCTCTCAGGACCTCATGGCCGACCTCAAATCGGAGCTTTCTAAGAACCTGTGCAGACTGGTCATGGCTTTGATGATGACTCCACCTGAGTTTGATGCTAAGATGATGAAGAAAGCCATGGAAGTAAGCTGACATAAGTGTGTGTGTGAGTGTGTGTGTGTGTGTGTGTGTGTGTGTGTGTGTGTGTGTGTGTGTGTGTGTGTGTGTGTGTGTGTGTGTGTGTTCGTGTGTGTGTGTGTGTGTGTGTGTGTGTGTTCGTGTGTGTGTGTGCGTGTGTGCGTGTGTGTGTGTGTGTGTGTGTGTGTGTGTTCCTGTGTGTGTGTGTGTGTGTGTGTGTGTGTGTGAGAGAGAGAGAGAGAGAGAGAGTGGGAGATACATATCTGTATGCTGTGTCTAGCATGCCTAGAACTGACTCATTCCCCCACTTGTATGTTCTTAAGAAAACAGCACATATACTGTACGTCATCTTACATGTATAGAACTGGTTCTGAAGAAAACAGCACATATACTGCACGTCAGCTTACATGTATAGAGCTGGTTCTGAAGAAAACAGCACATACAGTATAAACCTCATCATCTTACATGTATAGAGTTGGTTCTGAAGAAAACAGCGCATATAACGCACGTCATCTTACATAGAGCGCAGGTACTGCACGTCAGCTAACATGCATGGTGTTGGAAATTCTTCAGAAAGCTCAACAGGAAGACTGGAGACATGACCAATTGTAGTCTCATGGTTTTGTGGTCATACTTGACTTGATCTGCAGTTAAACGACATGACCCAACGACCTATGACCCAATACTGAAAACAATGTGGCCATAGAATATTCCCTCTATTTTCAGGCAAAATGTCATATGATGGGCTTTTAATGGGTTTCCTATGGAAAACGTTATTACCAGTCCAAACACATTTCTACAAATAGATACAGTATATTCACTCAGTTCCCTCAAATCCCCCCTCATGATTGTTATAATGTTCAGTTTATGTTGAAACAGTTTGAGAGATTTCTCTGATTTGGCTTAGCCTCACCAATTGAAATGGGGTCGTCAAAATAGTAGAAACGCGTTAGTATAACACAATACCTTTTTCCAATAGGACAACAATTAAAGGCCCATCATATGACATTATACTCGAAAATACAGGGAATATCATAAATTTACATTTTTACAGTACAGTACAGTAACATATTGAGTACTATTGTTTCATTATAAACTAAAGATTGACCTAGTTGACCTAGACTGGACATAGACTCATGTACAGTTGCCTGCTTTGTTAAACGTCTTCTCTCCACGTGCCCAAGGGAGCGGGGACCGACGAGCACGCTCTGATCGAGATCCTGGTGACGCGGAGCAATGAGGAAATCCATGCCATGTGTGCAGCCTACCAGGAAGGTGAGCAACAGGAAGGGACAGAAACACGTCCCACATGAGGAGACGGACGGCGGGTTATGATGGTTAAAACCGGTTCCTTCGGTTTTGGTCTTTGTTTTGTTTTGCTTTAAGTTAATGAAACCATTTCCTGAACTAATTTGCATTCATGTGTTGAAATATTTCTTTGAAGTTTGAATTAAATGTAAAGCGACTCTAGACATATACATTTTTTTATCTTGCATCAGTATTTATTACACGTAGATACAGGATGTCTGACATTCTTTGCCCTCTGAGGAGAGTTCAAATCTAAGGCCTTTGTGCCAGATGTTCACCAAAGCATACATATGCATAACACATATCTAGAGATTAAGATACCATTTCAGTCTCTTAATGTCCCAGCATCACATTGCTGTATAAAGTGTCAATGTTTACTTCCTAAAACTGATCTCAATGAAAAGCATCAACACTGACAATCAATGTATTTCAGCCTATAAGAAGAGTCTAGAGGATGCCATCACATCAGATACCTCAGGTCTCTTCTGCAGGATCCTCGTCTCACTAGTGCAGGTATGCGTAGACACATTCTCTACACCTGACAACAGATGGAAATATACATTAAACAGAGCACAAATACTAGAGGTTATCAAGTATGAATCATTAATTGAATTGATTAGCCATTGATCATTAGTATTGCTTCTGCAGATGTGAAGTTGTCAGTTGTGTTGGCTTCTCTACGGTGAACCATGCCATTTTATTTTCCCAGGGGGCTCGAGAGGAAGGGCCAGCAGATATGGACAGGGTAGAGGAAGATGCGCAAGTAAGTGTGAAATATACAATGATTCAAGTTTTCTTTTATTTCCACTAAAATAATTGCATTATTATATGAATGTTAACAATCGGATGGACAGGTGGAAGACCTGAAGGACCTGTTGAGGATTTTTCAACATGCAGATGGTTTGTTGTTTGTCTTCACAGGCACTGGCAGACGCGTGTAACGATGACTCTAGCGAGATGGAGGTGAAGTTCATGACTATTCTGTGCACCAGGAGCTTCGGTCACCTGAGGAGAGGTAGGTCAGGGGCAACACCTGTCTCTTTCACGACGGCATGAAACACTGAAGACAGCTTGTAGCGTTAGCGCCCGCTGTGTAGACCTCAACGCTGAGCTCCTGTGCTGTTTTGGCCCCACAGTGTTCCAGGAGTTTGTCCGATGCTCCAACAAAGACATTGAGCAGATCATTAAGAAAGAGATGTCAGGAGATGTCAAAAACGTCATGTTTGCCATCGGTAAGCTTTACACGTTTTACTACTGACAATAAGGACTGAAATGAATAACATAGATACCAGAAAGTGTTCAATATGAAATGCCTCTGTCTCTATGATTGACTCTCTTTTGTGTTCAATTCAGTGAGGAGTGTTAAGAACCAGCCCTCCTACTTTGCAGACCGTTTGTACAAAGCCATGAAGGTAAAGGCATTCTATCTGTCTTGTCTTGTCTTGTATTACTATGGCATATGGGTGGATGTGTGCGATGGGTGTTTGTGTTGACTATGTGGCATATTAGAAAATGTTATGTTATATTATATGTGTATCTGTTCAAGTATGTGATGTTGACTTTGTATCTGTTTAAGTATTGTATGTTGACTTTGTATCTGTTCAAGTATTTGATATTGACTTTGTGTCATGTTTTGTGTTTTTTTTTCTCGTGTCGTTTGTATCTCTCCTCCTTTCCCCAGGGCTTGGGCACCGATGACAGGGCACTCATTCGCATCATGGTGTCCAGGTGTGAGATCGACCTCTTCAACATCCGCAAAGAGTTCAAAGAGACGCACGACGCCTCGCTCCACGAATTCATCCAGGTAGAAGCGTTTGTCGTAAGTTATGGTCTTCTTGTCATCTGTCTTCTCACCGCCTGTGATACGGTACCGATAATGTATTGCACCATGAGATATGGACGGATATTTACTGCACCAGATATTGCCCTGAATGTCGCACATCCCCTTTTGCTTGTTTGGAGAGGAAGAGATTATACTACACACTCCTATGGGGACCTATTCAGCACAGCTGTTTAGGAATTTCCCCTGCATGCATGACTTCCTCTCTGAAGCCTGCGCATGACCGGATGAGGGTTTATGTGACAGGAAGCGCTCAAAAACCTATACTCTTTGTGGTAACATCGCTTGAAAAGCTCATGATGAAAAGCTTTTAGAATTTAGAAGAGATGTTGAGGGTAAATATTCCTTGTAAAATGTGTACCAACATATTTTAAGTGCTACATGTTAAAAGTAATATATACAATGTACAGACATGAGTATATATTATAGTTTTATCATTTGAGCGGTAATTCAGTGACACTAATAGGTATTGAACATCATTCATCATATCATATCATTTTTGTGAGATTCAGACAAAGGTTTTATTGAGGCAGTTTTTCTACTAGCGCTAAGAATAAGCATTATTTAACACCATAGTTCTGGGTTAAACGTTCTTGATCTAATTTCTGGCTTAAGTAAAGTCAGTGTATCTCCACTAATGGCACTTCCTCATCAAAGTAGTGGAATAACAAATCTAAATGACCACTCTTACTGCGGATCGCTGCTGATAAGGCTGGAGTTATAACAGCTTAGATGGTGTGAATTCTGGCTGGTGCATGACTGCCATGATATTATGTGTTTGCTGGCTGTTGTGTCTTCTGTCTCCTTGACTATAGGCCACGTGTGCGTTTGTGCCCGTGTGTGGTTTGTTGCCAAAAGGTCAGATTGCTTCAGAATGAAACGTGGTCCATGCCTTAGCCCCCGGTACCGTCACAGGATTGCGCAATTAAAGGCCAAACACCCCTTTGAGGTCACAGCCAGCCCAGCCTCCAGTCTGGTGTTCCACTTTCACTCAATTTGTTTAGCGACCTTCGTCACGATCGCCATGTGTCAGCAAATGATGCTCTTGGTAGTTTCAATAATTTGATTGATGTATCCCTGTATTGGATTTAAAATAGCCACTTCCTCTTTTTTTTTAGGGTGATACTACTGGTGACTACCGCAAAACCCTGCTCTTGCTTTGTGGTGGAGAGGACTAACGCTCTGGACGCAAGTTGCCCCAGCAACGGCCACAGACACAGACAGTCCCCATAAGCTTCCTGTGAACTGGGCACCGTCCAATGCTCCGGGGTGGAGGAAAGTGAATGCCCACTAAGGACCCCCCCGTGCTGCTGCCACTCAATGCCAAAGCTTGTGACCTTTCACCCTTGCACTTTCCCAGCGATACTCTATCACTCACTGTGTCTGACCGTCCCTGTGTTGGAAAGGGATTGTGTAATTGTTTTATGTTCTTTTTTAAGGAGTATGTATGTATTTGGAGTTTATGGCATTACAGTAGGAAAGCTGTGAAACCTAGAAACCTAGAAGATTTACTGAGAGTATTCTAGCTGTTTTTGTAGCTGTTGTTGCATTAGCCATCTGTAGCCATCAAATAACAGTGCTCTCCCTTCAAATAAAAGGAAAACCTGTTCAAATGTATTCTTTGTGTGATTTTGAGAAGTTATCTTCCCTTCTGCTATAGATTTTCCTTTCCTTTGTTTTGAGAAGTGACTTTGTACCATACATCGCAACTTGATTTGTCCCTGGGTTTGCCATAGTCTGCATTACTAATCGCTCTTTGCTCTGCTGTTGTACTGTATACAATGGAAATAGATTGGGTACCTTATAACAGAGTACAATCTGATAGAGCTTAGTTCTCCATTCACCTCCATTCTAGATGCTAATCAGCATGATGAATTGTGTTGCCCTCTTTAATGATTAGCTTGTTAGACTCAGGTGTAGGAAATGAAGAGAGTTACTTTTGACTGTGAAAATTCCCCATTATAATGTATGACTTTGCATAAACTGCAAAGGTAGTTTAATGCCTTTTACATTTCATGGTTTACTATTCTCAAATGAGTTGTATTGGTTTTAAATGTTATATAATATCAGTACTTTGAACTTGAATCAACCGAAGAACAACTTGTACTGGATCTGCTTGTCTGATCATCCAGACCAATCAATCTTAGTTTACGACTAAAGAATATGTACAATCCTGTCTCCACAAGCCACCACAAGTCACATGACGCCAAAGTTTTGTTTCCGATAACTGAGGATGTTTTTGTTGATTTGAAGATGGACATTCACAGTCTGCCTTTTGTCCCTCGCTCATGTGCTTCCCTCTCTATCCCACACCCATGTGCCCTTCCTGCCCCCCCCCCCTTCTTGGGAATGTTTATGATTACCCCCAGTCACACCCCATGAATGTTCCTGATTCCTGAGTTTCTGTGGTGGCACTGACAATGGTGCGATATGCCACTATAACAGTTTGAGCGCTTGACAAGAACAGCCCCCCGACAAAGACAGTCCTCACCACCCTACTGCACTCTCTTTCTGGACACATATGCCTGTGTGAGAGCAGCTGTTGTCAGGCCATCTTTGAGTTAAAAGAGGAAAGAAGGAAAAAAAGAAAAGAAAAAAAAAACAGTGAGGCTAGGAAATCCCCTGCCAAAATCCGTCGCAACATCAGTAATGTGTGCAGCGGATTTGCAGTCACAGTGCAGAAAGGAACAGCAGAGTAGCACATTTGTTGACGTTATTTTGAATAAAAGTATGGTTGATAATGTCATCTACTCATGCAGATGTGTTTGCTGTTTCTCGCCATGATCACTGCTGAAAACACTGATGGAATCACCACACAGAATCTTTTCACGGTTTTGACTGTTTAGACATTGTGTCTATTCTAACTGTCTACAATAGGAAAGTAAGCCTAACTGTTCAGTCGCGTTTTCCACGGTTTTGACTGTTTAGACATTGTGTCTATTCTAACTGTCTACAATAGGAAAGTAAGCCTAACTGTTCAGTCGCGTTTTCCATACAAGCTCATTGGGCAATGCATGTACATTTGTGTGATAGTTAAACAAATCAACATAGAAATTGGCCTCAAAAGAAAACACTGTGCTGTCCAAACTGTGTTGCCTCAGGCTGGCAAATATAAGGATGCAGGTGTGTAATGTTCTGACAGGGATTTTTCTCTGAAGGGAAGCGGCAATGTCAAGCTTTCTTTATTCAATTTGACACTTTGCCCAGTCTTGGTTGTTCCAAATGCCTCACTGTTTAGTGTTACAATTAAGCAATGAGAAAGTATTTTAGGTGAAAGATGCACTGGTTAACTCGTTCATTTCAGACCACTTTAACCTCTCTCTGCTCAGTTATAAACCCCAGAATATTTTCATTCCGCCTTAGAAGCCAGAGAATACAATTTTAATAGTATGTTTTTTATTGCAGGGGAAAACAGCACACATATGTAATGGTACAAACTGTTGCTGTTTTCTGGTAACACTTAACTAGAGCAACTGAACTTCTTGGACAGACACCAGGTCCCCCTTTTCGAGCTGAAAATATCAGGGCCTTTCACTATGTGGGAATTCCCCCTGTCTGTCTAAATACACAGTGAATTCGCTTCCCCCCAGCCAGCAGTTTCCTTAAAAAACGCCTCTCGGACACAAGCTAAAGTGTGTAAGTGAGTGTTTGTTTTGCATTTTCATACAAAAAAATCGTGATTCATTTTATATTAATGCTGTTTTAATTCATAATAATATTAATGCTATTTATTTTGTGGTTGCTGAAAATGTCCCCTGTGTTTTGTAGAATTTTATATCTTCCCTCCTTTTTGAGACAGATTGTACAACATGTACGGCAATCAGGGATAGTTTTTGTAGTCGTGTGTACCGGTCGTGTGTACCGGTGTGGGGTGCAGTTATAAGAACAGAGGCAATCTTGCTGGAGACACGAATAAATTGTGATCAACTGAGAAGTGACATAGTTATATGATTATACAGATGTGAATGTTCACATATTGATGGGAGTATTGCCTTGGAGACAATATAAATGATACATTTCAGTTTATATGGTATTTGCTGCTTGACATTTTATATCATAGGAATTCTCTGTGCTAAAATTTTGAGTATCCAATACTGTACAATATACAAAACAATACTGTTCGTGGGTCATTATTCAAATAATACAGTTATACAAGAATAAGCAACAACATCTTTGTAGGGACTTCTGCTAAGTCTGTGCAGCAGCCAGTGAACTTTGAACACTCAACACCAGTAGCCTAATTCTGGAGTTATAAGGCTTGATATGTATTTTATTTCTGTTTGCAATCTGCAGGCCAATATATATATTTGTTAAAGATTTTTCAAACAAAATAAACCTGGAAAATAAAATAGATACCAACACCAGTAGCCTCAACACCAGTAGCCTAATTCTGGAGATATAAGGCTTGATATGTATTTTATTTCTGTTTGCAATCTGCAGGCCAATATATATATTTGTTAAAGATTTGTCAAACAAAATAAACCTGGAAAATAAAATAGGCCTACATTAAAGTCACATCTTGACAGTAACATGTGAAAGTTAGGCTACTCAGACAGTAAGTTAGGTTACTTTGTCAGGCATTAAACAATTGTTTTATATTCAACAGCATCTGAAATTACATTTAGTTTTGGTTAGCCTACAATGTAGGCTACAAACATTTTTGTTTTTGTATATAAAAACAAAAATGTTTTAATGATGAAATGCTGGAGCATGTAGGCCCTACATGGTCTCCAGCATTTCATCATTAAAACATTTTAGGAAGTTAAAATGAGTTAGATCAATACATTTGTGGTAAACACGCACAAACAATTCCTCTACCAGTGCAAATAAAACGTAATCACAGTTCACTTTGTTAAGCCCTCTTTATGGAGGTGGCCTGGACCAACTCATATATTGGTTGGGAAATGTATTTCATAAAGATAAAGATATAAATAGAAAACATTTGCCATTTGAAAATTCACAGTAATCAGTCATCAGTAATTTCACATTCCAGTCGAATAATAGCTCCTCTAAAACATCTCAACCCTAACTTTAACACTTTTATCATTTAAGCCGATAATTCTGAACTTTGTCTTTAAATATTAAAATAAGCAAGCAATATGAAGCTCGGCATTGGCTCACTGGGCTGTCAACCACGGCTGTTTACATCAAGTGTTAGGTGGAATTTCCCAGGTTACGACATGGACCACTTCCGCAAATTTTTGGATAAACGAACGTACGTCTCCGTCTGAAAGGTAGCTAGTCTCCTGTGTCTTTTGAATTGTAACCTGTGCCTATTTGTTATAGAGGCCATTGTTTGTTTATGTTCGCATAGGGATGGCTTGTACTGTATGACTTTTTTTGTCGTAGGAAGTATCGTTAACCGTTTAGTCAACAGCTGGACGAGGTATTTAACATTAACGATCAGGTTGTACATCACCTGTTGTTAGCCAGTTGCTAGCCGATTGTGCTGTTTGTCTGATATCTGCTCAAGAAAATATCGTTAGCCATCTGGCAATAGCTAACTTAGCCAAATTTAGCTAACAGTTACTGCTTTGTGTGTCAAACCCAAAAACCATGATTAGGGATACTACGATGTCTTGCTTGATGTGCCTCATCAGCTGTAACGTTATGTGGAAGATTAACGTCAATGTTGCGACCTATCGTCCAACCATACCTATTTGAAAAGTAGCTTGCCAACCAGATGATTTCTTGTTTGTTATGTACATTTTGCATATAGCTATCAAAGCTTTATATGGTGGCTAGCTAGCTCGTATTGTCAAGTCACTGGGTACCAATTGCGAACGATTAGTCACCATATTACATCGACATTACATTACCTCCGGGCAATGATTGGTAACGTTTAACGTTGTATTGTTAGTCAAGGAGCTTGCTATTCTTCTTAGCTATTGAGGGAACCAAGCCTGCTAGGATAATATAGCTATCGGTTTGACATACGATGGTTCTCTGGAAAACTTATGTCAGTCGACCTTTCACGAGAAAATGAAAAAGAAACCACGATGTCTTGTCATGGCTTAATTGGCAATGTGATCTTGTGTAGTCGCTAGCTGGTTAGTCACTGCTCTATCTGGCCTGTGGCCAGTGGTCATTTCATTGTAGCATCTATCCATATTTTTTGCTAATTGTGGTTGAGCGTCCCAGGTTTCTGTGCGTAGAGGGGAGCATATGAAGATTGCAGACAAAACTATGAAGAGAAAAGACTGAACGGAATTATTCAAAGCCTTTGACATTACTTTGATATAGGCCTATATGATGTGGCTGATGAACATCTGACATCTGAACATTCAGCATTTATATCGTAGCTGTGTTGCTTAGCACGAACAGGGATGCTCAGAATGGACTTCCTCGCCAGTATATATCAAGAGACGGCTATAATAAGAAACATAATAACCATAGACGAGTCTAGCCTAAGCGTTTCAACATCATCTGTATGTGGGTAGAATCCCTGGCTATTCCAGGAGGGCCTTTAGCTACTGTGCCTGTTTTTTCTGTAGCTCTCGTGTCCATTCAAATCACCTAGTTTTAAATAGCAACTAAGGACAGGAGCCATTCAAATGTCAAGCCTTTGAATTGTAAATGGTCAATGCACATGTGAGGTCCACAGACTGAGATCTAATCTGTGCCTACAGGAGGCCCTGGCAGGCCTGCTGAACAATGTCATTTATCAGGTCTTGAAGTATGGGGGAAACAAAAAATGTGAATGTTGGGCTATATCTCAACTGTCTGTCTATCTTTGTTTCTGTCTGCCTGTCTCTGCCCCCCCCCCCCCCTCTAGCTCTCTCTCTGCCTCAGGAATCATGAGTGCACAGTGTTGAGGTGGCAGTGATGGAGGGAAAGGGGCCATACCGAATTTACGACCCTGGTGGGAGCGAGTGCAAGGTCCGAGAGGAGTCCAGCGGCAGCAGTAGCTACAGGAAGCTTCTGGAGGAGAACAGTGTGCTGAGGGAGCGAATGAAGGGCCTGAAGAGTCTAGGTAGGTAGCCAGCCCTGAGCCCATCAGCCCATATTAAGCCTTTCACACTCCTCTCCTGTCTCAAGTACCAGTTATTGTCAAATATGTGGAATATGAGGTAAATTGAGGCATCGGATTAATTTGGTGTTTGCGGCTCGCCAGGCGGAGAAAGGTTGACAATGCCAGGACATGGACATCTCACTTTGAGACAGAGAGGTCATTTGGGTCCGGTCAAAATTTTAATTAAGAGTCATTGCAGTATTAAAATAAGAGAAGTGAAGAAAACAGTGTCTTTCAGAAGGCGAAGGGACCCTAGTAATATTTAGTCATCCTAAATGGCGTTCCTGTTTTGTAACTCACTTTAAATAAAGGCTTCTGCTAATGTAATGAATGTTATACATGCAACACTGAACAGCAGTGGTCTGCAACTTAAAAAGTATAAAGTGTGTGTGTGTGTGTGTGTGTGTGTGTGTGTGTGTGTGTGTGTGTGTGTGTGTGTGTGTGTGTGTGTGTGTGGTGTAATTATCCATTTAGTTCTCTATCTGATGATTTGTGAATTCATTTGAAAAGCACTTTTTGACACTGTAATATGAAAAGACATTTAGACATGTCATCTAAATTTGGAACCCAAATGGAGAGGTGACCTTTTTGAACTTACAACAAACAAGGCTGACCTCAGTCAGTTTATTGTGGCACAAACGACACACAGCAACACACACGTGCATATTTAGGTGGCGTCACACGTGCATATTTAGGTGGTGACCCAGTCATTTAAAAAAAAAAATGTGTCCCGGCCGGTTCCCTTATAATGCTGTGTGATCTGAACACAAAGAGATTGCCTAAAAGAATGTATGGGCGGTCAGGAGCTGCGTGCCAGATTCAGACAGTGATTTCATAATGTTTTTTTAGTTTTTTTTTCTTCATCTCTGTCTCTCTCTATCCCTCGCTCTCTGTCTCTCTCCACGCTCTGTCCCTTAGGAGATCTTCTGGAGGAGTCCCAGATGGAGGCGTCCAAGCTGAGGAAGAGGGTGGAGGAGCTGGTCAGGGACAACGAGGCTCTCAAGTCCTCCACCTCCAGTTTCGCTTCCAGCTTGTGCATGGGCAACCCTGTGCAGACAGAGACGCAGGGTGAGCTGATGGACTTATATAATATCTTCTCATTTGTTCTTGTCCTGTGTGGAGGGACTGTTGCCATTACATGGCCTACTCTTGAGATTACTTGAGCTCACAGTAGCTAAAGTGTGAAAATGTCCTGAATTGTGATGTGTGTGTGTGTATATATAAATAGAATTGTGAGGTATATAAATTGTGTGATCCATTTGTTGATCAAGCTGAGTTGAGTTCATTTTAAGATTTAAATGGTTAGTTTTAAAATATATGTCTGCATTTCCTGACAACCTGATTTAAGAGAGGTAAACATGTTGAAATCTATTGATGAGGGATGCGTTTGGATTGTTTTGGTTTGTGGTGCGCTGCAGTGTTCTTCTCATGATTCTTCTCACGGTGCTCTCTCTCTCTCTCTCTCTCTCTCTCTCTCTCTCTCTCTCTCTCTCTCTCTCTCTCTCTCTCTCTCTAAAATTTCCCTCAGGCCATGGCAAGCACCATGCGCATCTGAGTGCTGAAGGTGCAGAAACGCGGGAATGTGTGCCTGCAGCAAAGGCTGTCCAGCCCGACCTTAATGTGCGTGACTATATGTTCCCTCAGATTTTATCACAACGCAATGATGAATACATGCTGATTGCCAAAAAGCACTTACATTAGGCTAGTTGCTCAATATTGTGCTTTTCTCATGCAGTGCATCAGCTAATCTTGTGTCTTCTCTTTCCTGAAAGGGTTTGTATCTAATAAGGAAACTCCAGTAATTTCACAGACATGTGTGATTTTGGTTACAGGAAGTGTCATCAGAGTTTGAGGTTGTGAATATGGAAGACCGTGGAGCTGTCACCACAGAAACTCAAGCGGTACGTTCTAGTGTTTTATGGTTTCGGGGGATATGTGGAAATGTTGTAATTCCAGAAACTTTTTAAATTTCCTAAATGGCTGAATCCCACAATTTTGTCAACCAATTGTTTGCCTTCTGTAGTTGACCTGAGAGACGTTCTTGAATTCAGGTGCATTCGGATTTTAAGCATTATAAATACAAAGTAATAATGAATTTTTCACGCTTCAAACTCATAGTGTAATGGTTCCCTTTTCACTGTCCTAGACTGGAAAATGAAAGTTAACAGTGGTCCAGTTTTAGAGTTCGGAGGGGTGTGCAGTGGGCGTAGAAGTGCTTAAGTTTCATTTCATCCCTAGGTTTTGCTTTCACTGCCCCATGGTTGCCGGGGACACTCGTTGAGTAGCAACCGAGTAAAATAGGTCAAGTTGTCTCTTGGGTGTTTTACCCGCACACGGGCAATGACCTGTGCACCTTTTCCTCAAACCGTTTTAATTAAGGGGATTTATGAAGACTGATTATGGAGCTTGTGGTGTTACGTCTGGCTATATCCTTTATCTTCCTTATCAGGGCTGCTCGTTTTTGAGTTACTGACAAGGCACTTTTCTTTTGTGCCTGCCCAGTGTGACTCAATAGGGAATCTACAGGATTGGCATGAATAGAAACACATGGCACGTGTGAGTCATCATGGGAATGGATACCAGGCAGAAACTCTCTGACTTACACACACACACACACACACACACACACACTCACACTCACACTCACACTCACACTGAGGGCAGTTAGCAATATCTGAAATTCCTCTTTGTGTAATAGTCGGCTGCATAGGAAACCCATACCACTAGCCTTAGTCAGATGCATTGAGCATGAGGTGGATGCGATGAGGTGGATGCGATGACTCAGGCTGGGCTGGCTGAGGCTGACTGTCTTGCCCACTTCTGTGGTTTCCTGGTGTTTCCCTCTCAGGCTCCTGCTGCTACCGCCTCTGCGCCAGTGCCTCACCTGCCCCAGGAGAACATGGAGCTGGCGAGTCAGCTGCAGCGACTGGAGAGCTCCTTCAGCGTGTTCGCCGAGGAGTCCAACCCCAACCAGCTGCTCGCCCACCTGGGCCGCATGGCCGTGGAGTTCCACCATCTCTCCTCCAAGGTGCAGAAGAACGAGCAGAGGACCTCACTTCTTCAGGTAAGGTCCTTCCCAAAACACACACACACACACACACACACACTTCTCATGCGGTCTCTTCATGCTTCCTGGGTCTGTTTACACTTCAGTTCTCATCTGTTTATTTTTTTTCCTGTCTTTTTGTAGACTCTCTGCGAACAACTCCGGCAAGAAAATAATGAGCTCCGAAAGAAAATGGAGGACGATCTGCAGTATAGGAACCGTGATTTAGAGCAACTCCGGTATGGCATTTGTGTTCACAACATACATTTTTTTATTTTTTATTTATTTAACATAAATTTAGTTTAATTTTAAAGTTGACTTTTTAACCATTTACCGTGCCGAGAAGAATACTTGTGCTTACCTGCTCCTTCAGAGTATCATTTCAACAAAAGCAAAATGTGACCTTTCCACGAACCTTAGGCATACAGGTGCTTTTCTGGTTTTGCTAGACTTTGTTTTACTTTTGGTATTGTAGGGTCTTTCCATGGGCAGGACCCTCCCTCAGTCCAGACTCTTCTGAACTACCTGACCTAGTGAACTCTTGGATTCTTGGTATCCGTTAGGCCCCTCTTGACTCATACTTTCACTTTTGGTCTGGCGATACACCCTCAACAGGCAGGAGAATCAGAAGCTGAAGGAGCAGATCGCCGGAGGTGGAGAGGTGGCACAGAAGCCGGAGACCAAAGTGACCGAAACCAAGGAAGAAGCCGCCAAAGAGGAGCTGGCCAAGACCAAGGTGGAGGTCGCCATGACGCAGCAGGTAAACAAAACTCTGTACCCCTGGTGATCAGGACCGAGATTATCAAAAATCAATGTAGTGCTTTGGGCGGTCATAATATGCTTGGCCAGTCTTGTCTCAGGAGAGGCAGTCCGGAGTTATGACTGAACAAAGTGAGTTATTACCGTCCTACATTGAAATATGAGAGTCTTGGCCCAGGTGGTTAAATCAATCATGATCTTAAGAGTCGTGCCTGTGAGGATTGTGATTTGTTAGTTCAGTTTTTGGTATTGATTTAATGATCCCTGCGAGAACCTGTCCTGTAATGGAGGTGATGGCTGTCTGAACAGCTACTCCAGTCTGCCTTTGTGTTCATGGGGTCGTTGTAAGAGGAGAAAATGTGAACAGGGACTCCTTTGTTCGTCATTTCCACATGTTGAGTAAGATTGACCATTGACTGCTGGGAAAACCTTGATATTTAACTCCCAACCTCAACTCATTTCCCTTTTTTTTTTTAATTGTAGTAAGTTTCACAGTCATTGCTGACATATGGAGTTTTGATTTGAGTTTCCTTTCAGCTGTTGTGTAACAGATGCTGTAATAACACTACTTAATGATCGTAAAAAAAAATAGATAAAGAAACTACACCCCAAATGGATGTGGTAAAGCAGTATCATCCATTTCCTAATACGAGAATGTCAGTCAGAATGCTCTTCACTAAGAGGAAATGTTCTCCCTCTCCTGGCAGACTGGGAAAGTGGTTGAGAAAACCCCAGCCAAGACCTGTGACCCAGAGGTGTACGAGAAGAGGATCAGGCTACTGGAGAAGCAGAGAAAGGATGTAAGCCCATTCCCTCTTCGGACTGACATTCACTTGTGTGCTACCATTGTCTTCTGTTCCCTGCCCAACAAAAATACACACACACACGCACGTACACACACACACACACACACGCACAAACGTACATACACACACACACACGCACGTACACACAAACGTGCACGTACGTACGCACGCACGCACGCACGTAAACACACACACACACTATACACGCACGTACACACATTTGCACACATACACACTATACACGCACGTACACACATACGCATACACTCACACTATACACGCACGTACACACACACACACACACACACAACTTGTATACATGCACGTACACACACACACACACACACACGCGCGCAACATATATATCATATGTCATATCATATGTCATCCGTTTTTTGTCTTCGTCTAATGTCAGGTTCTGGAGGTGAACAAACAGTGGGATGTGCAGTGGACAGCCATGAAGACCCAGTTTGAACAGAAGGTAATATGTCATATCTCCACATGAGCGTGTGTGTGTGTGTGTGTGTGTGTGTGTGTGTGTGTGTGTGTGTGTGTGTGTGTGTGTGTGTGTGTGTGTGTGTGTGTGTGTGTGTGTGTGTGTGTGTGTGTGTGTGTGCCGGAGGAGAGCTGCACTGTAATACTTGCTAACCATGTTATGGCAATCTTATTGTTGTAGTCATAGGTACGCAATAAACATTAGGTTTGTGGAGATTAATTCAAAATTCATTTTAAGATTATTGCACCTGATCTGTGATTGTGTATCTCTCTGCCAATCGAGAGTTTTTTTTTTTTAAGTTTTCCTTTTTTGCATATGGCTTTCTGCAAAATGAGTTTAGACTTAACTCAAATTGGGGGATGGCGTTTTCACAGTATGAGAAGATTTAAGAGCCAAGCAGTCTGCTCCTGCTGATCTCACCCCAGCTCTATGAGAGCCAGGGCTGGGGTGGGCTGGGCTGAGCTGGGGAGAGGGGATGGAGCCAAGAGCATGGCCCTGGATGCACTCTTCACGACTGGAGAAGGCTCTGGTCCAGTACTAGTTTCTCTCTCTTTCTCTCTCTCTTTCTCTTCATCTCTCTCCCTCTCTTTCTTTCTTTCTTTCTCTCTCTCTCTGCCCCATCTCTCTGCTTTGGTGTGAAGGAAAGATAAAGCATCTCCACATCCCTTCTGTCACACCTCAAACAGAATTTCCCTCACCTCTCTGGTACCCGCCAGCTTCCTGCTGTGGTCGGGGGGTGGTGCAAGCGTCAGGGGAGCTGAGCTGCACGGCCCCATAAAGATGGCTGCTCACTGCTGTGGTGACGGCAACAAAAACGGCAGTGGTTGGATGTACGAATTGGGCCTGTTACCCATTGAAGGGTTGAAAGGTGTTTTTTTTTTGGTGTGTGTGTGTGTGTGTGTGTGTGTTTCTGTATGTTGTCGCGTTGACGTCACGCGGCCCAGCGCCGCACAAACACACCAACTGGAACAAAAACTAAATCCGGCCTTTGAACCTGTTTACATGCGTGTTCGTTTCCAGACAGCTGCCTGACTCATATGAAAACATTTCTTATGTTTTTTGCTTCTAGGGTAGTATTAAAAAATGAGCACAGTCTGTCTGAAAGCAGATAGTATCTCTCTCCATACAGTAATTCTGAAGGTCACTGTAGTACTCACTAGTCCCGTGTGGCACAGTGGGACTATCGGACAAGATGTGGGCCAAACAATGGAACTGGTTTCATTGTAACCAGATGAATAGAACGGCGTTGAAGCAACAGGAAGCTGAAAGTACATCAGATTAGTGTCCTGAACGCAGTACTGTACGGGGTGAATCTGAAATCCAACAGTGAATACAAGTTTTTATTAGGCAACTGTAGGTTGATCATGAGGCAGCTTTACCACAAGCTGATTAAACAGAAACACAGTTGTGCTGTCACCTTCCACATTAGTTTGGCAATAACACATGTTAAAATGGTAAATTGCACGATGATTTTTTGTCAAACGGCAACTTTGTTCTTTTAACCGCATCTGGTGCAATAGCCTCAGCTATAACTATGTAACTACATGTCATTCAAATCCAAACCAAAGTCCGAATCCAAATGTATTGTGTGTAGAACCAATCCGTTGATGATCCGTAATCAGATAATTGACATGTCCATATATGTGTTTGTTCACTGTTTCCCCTCGGCCCGCTCTCCTCCTCCTCCAGATCACAGACCTGCGCCAGAGGCTCGCCGACTCCCAGAAGGCCGTGCTGGAGCTGGAGGCCGAGCGTGAGCAGAGGCAGCGCGACTACGACAAGAAGCTGCTGCTGGCCAAGTCCAAGATCGAGAACGTGCAGGTGAACGTCCCACCCAGCATGCATGTCTCACCTCTCTGCAACCCCCCCCCACCCCAAGCCACTGCCCCAGCGGAGGGGTATTTACACTCATTAAAAATGATTGATGTTGTTATTTACCCAGTGGCTTTCGGGCGTTCCAGGAGCGAATCAGGTGTTCTGGCACTCACAAGACTCGTGTAAACAGAACCCCATTGTCATTGATTTGGGCGCCTGGGAAGTGCCACATTATTTATTTTTTTTGCAAGCAGTTCAAGCTCGGTAGCGTTTCTTCCAATGAAAGCCGAATATGTAGTGCGGGCCACAGGAATTACCCCGGGGCTGCTGGCTATCTGCCTCTATTACCCCGGCAGGTGCTGACAGCCCTCTGCCACGGCACTCTGCTGTGGGGAAGACAAGATCGTGCGTGGAACAGTAGCTGGCATGAGCTCTACACTTGGCATCGAGTGTGTTCCCAGAAGGGGAAAACATTGTTCGTCACCTGGTCTTACACGAACAATAACAAACTCACCAAAAGTATGAATTATGTGTATGCACGAAGGTATATATGTATATGCCCCATCACTTTATAAAGTGGCTACAAAAAGGCTTGAGATCTGATCGTTGAAAGAATTGAAGAAACCCATGTTGTAGTAGATCTCACATGTAGATCTCACATCTTAGTGTGCTGTTTAGCATACTAGTTAGCACACTTCTCCTTACCTATTTTTCACATGTTGCGCTTCCCAGTATCACTTCCTTCTGGTCATGGAATCAGTTTTTCCCTTTCCCTCGTGAGTCTCACCTGTAGTAAAAACTGATTCAAGATCAGCAGAACAACAACAACAACAACTACAGCAGTTGTGGTGGTGATTGTCCCCAAACCTCAAAGAGACAGAACTTTTGTAGTCTCATTTCCTACAAGTTCATGTGCCTTTTTGAGTGGCTGGGGATTTTATGATGTGAGGTTTCACTGTGAGGTGAAGTTTGCATACACTGACTACTGGTGTGTAGTATAGCATAGGCTTTATTCGTGTGTGTTTCCTTGAAGTGTTTAAATATAGTCTTCTGTGTGACGCATAGAAACAAATGATGGCTATTGTCAAAAATGCAGTCCGCAATTCAGTTTTGCGAAAGGTTGTTGATTTTCAAGCGAAACAGCCTATCAAATTACACCTTTCAGTACAGTGCACCTGAAGCACCGTGTTGATTGGCTGGGATTGTTTATGGCTCTGTCCGAGCACAAACACTGAGAACAACGAGGAGCGAAATTTGACAAAAAGTGTTTTGGATTACAATGGCCGACTGTGCCTTTACCTGCTGTGTTGTATCTAAAGCAGTTCTGACATTAGTTGGGGGGAAATATATTAACCATTTAGACACAGGGGGAAAGTATCATACACACATAAATGTGTACAAACACCACAAATGTATTTAACAACACATGAAAAAGCTATTTTTATACTTTCTGAGAGTATTTAAGTTTGTAATGGAATAGAATGGTGTATGTGAGACCTACACAACTGACAAGCATAGTAACATTTCTGAAGATGTGTGGAGCTCGTATGTCTGTACAGGCTATTTAATTGTGTGTGTGTGTGTGTGTGTGTGTGTGTGTGTGTGTGTGTAGGGTGAGAAGGAGTGTCTGACGTCAGAGACGTGTGAGCTGAAGCAGAAGGTCCGCTACCTGCAGGACCAGCTGCTGCCCCTCACCAAGCAGAGGGAGTACCAGGAGAAAGAGATCCAGCGCCTCAACCGGGTTAGCGCAGCCACACACACGCACACACACACACACACACACGCACACGCAAGCACACACATACGCATAAATGCGCACACACATGCACGCGCACACGCTCACGCACGCACGCACGCACATGTACACACATACACACGCACACACGCACACATTGACTTACTCATTTCTACATCTCTTCAGAGAGATCTTCATAACAAATGTTAATCTGCTTTAATGTCTCTCCCACTCGCACAACTACACAAACACACACACGCACACACACACGCACCCTGATGCATCATAGAAAGTCATAGTTTTCTACAGAGGTGTTCAGAGGTGTCACTGCCTCTCACTAGCCGTATTGTTTTTCTTGTTCGTCGTCTCTCTGTGTGGCTGTGCCTCTTCAGTGCTGTCTCTGCTGTTAATATGAACAGCTCCAGGCTCCACTCCTGCATTTAGCGTCTGTAGCATCTCCACCACTGTCATCATCTTTGGAGTGTCAGCCACGTATTGGTTTGTGGGATGAAGTTTGCCGTGAAAGTGTTACTCCTTAAAAGTGTCTCATGGCCATTGTAGACTGTGTGAGCTATAAACTACAAGACAAAACGAGCTTCAGTCCTTTTCAGGCAGCGCTCACTAAAATGTAACACACACAGGGACTGGGGAGGAATTAATCTCTCTCCTGAAGTGTAGTTTATTATACCAGTCGCTAACACTTTGGAGTTAAAATCAATGGCTTCGGCAACTGCAAGATCTAACTTCTAGTATATCGCCTGTGTCTCGTGTGTGTGTGTGTGTGTGTGTGTGTATGCTTGTGCGTGTGTGTCTCTCTAAGCAGGCCCTGGAAGAGGCTCTGAACCTGCACTCTCCCTCCACGGCTCAGCAGCCAGGCATGAACCTGGGCGACGGGGCCATGAACCTGCGCTACCAGGAGGCCCTCACACAGATAGCCGTGCTAAAAGAGCAGGTAAACACCTCCCCTAATCTCCTGCTATCATTCAGTAAGCCCAGCAGTATATTCATTCATCTCTATGGCAAGTCAATGCAGCAGGCTAGTTAGCCTAGCACAGTTTATTGTGGTTGCCCAGGATCTGTGGAGTGTTTGAGTAAAAACATTTTTTTTGTAAGATCCCCTAACCACAAGTCCATTACCGTAGGATCAGGGGGATATTGAACTTTGTTCTGTTCTGTTCTAGGGTAATTCTGGTCTTGTGAAATTTAGTGAAACTTTGTTGAAGATAGGTAATCCAAATATTTATCTCTTAGGTCAGATCTGGGTTAATTTGATATTTTGTTGATGGTGGTTTTAATTGTTGAGGAAGTTCTAGATGAATCAAAAGATACATCTTCAACACAAATTTAAATGTGCATCACTGTGGCAAAGGCAGTGTTCAGCAAGGTGGAAAAGGGTATCCATCACAGGTGAATTTTTCCCTTTGACTTACATTACTGAAAAGTACACTTTCAATCTGGGGTATTCCAAGTTGACTATCATACTGAGGTAAACTTTGAAATAAATGTGTTGACCGACGGCTTAAATGACGCAGACATAGCGTGATTATAGCTTTTAAGGTTTTGTCTCCTTGATAAAATCAGTGTCCTCAGTATGATGTTAAGGGTTGTTATGGAAAGATGAGTATACGCCCTGGCTTTTCAGCCTGGCCGTAACAAGTTGGATTGCATGTGTGTTTGCTATGGCTGGAAGGGAGTAATGTTATTGGTTCACTCATTGGGATTAACGTTCATTGCTCTTCGTCGCAGGTGAAAATATTCGAAGAGGACTTCAGGAAGGAGAGGAGCGACCGGGAAAGGATGAACGAGGAGAAGGAAGACCTTCGTCGACAAGTAGAAAGACTCCAGGGTCAGATGACTAATCTGACCAATCAGGTTGGTGCTAGAGGCATAGAAATGCCCTCCCTCGAGCCCCCTCCCCATCTCTTAAGGGTGGCTTATACTTCAGCAGTTTCCTCACAAGTGATATCTGTTGTGAGAGAATGACGACAAAATTCCACCGCGTAAATAGATCCGTATTTACAGTAAATATTGAAAATAGCTGTGGTTTAGTCATGTTTCTACCAACAGTCACACCGATTATAAGCTAGTTTCGGTATCAGGTTTTTCGCGTATGACAATATGAGAGTGTGTGAATAAGTTTGTCTGTGTCTCTGTGTTTCTGTTTTAAAGCTCCACCAAGCCCAGAATGAGTGTCAGAGAGAGCGCTCAGAAAGATGCAAGCTGGAGAGGCTGCAGATGCATCACAAGCAGGTAACACTCAGCTCTAACCTTGTAGAAGAGCGCCACCCTGTGGCATATAGAGCAACCATTCTACCTTATTATCAACAAACCACAATTAGTTGATTCATTGTTTTACTCTGTGTGTTTGTTGCACTATATGTATCAGCATTTTTTTTAAATAGTAGTTAAAATTGTATTTATTTCAACTGTGTGGTAATTTCTCACCTGGTTCTCACGTGAGGTATTTCATGTCGGCCAGTTCACAGTTTACTGACCGTATGTTATCCTCTGAGTTTACTGACCGTATGTTATCCTCGGAGTTTACTGACCGTATGTTATCCTCGGAGTTTACTGATCGTATGTTATCCTCGGAAACCTTCTAGGACGGGCAGCCTGAGCGCCGCACCTCCGACCCCACCACTGGGGCAGCGGCGGCGGCAACAGCAGCAGCACCTAACGGCCCCTTGAGCCCCCCGTACTGCGGCCCGTTCGTGCAGGTAGGCCACCAGGGCCTGGAGGGCTGGCCCATCCACTTCCCTCCCCGCATGCCCAACATCAGCACGGCTCCCGGACGAGACTTCCAGCCCGTCAACCCAGTAAGAGCCTCTCCATACACACACACACATGCGCACGCACACACACACACACGCACACACACACACACACACACACAACCACAACCACACAACCAATCACCCTCCTTCCCAGCCTGTCCAACACACTCTCATTTGCTAAGTACGTTATCAGTAGTAGCACAACATAACATACTCATAACACGTCCTGGTTTATCAAAGATGTGTGTTTGCTTGTTACTTGGTTGTCACCTACAAAAAACAGACAAACAAAGTAATAAAAATGGAAATAAAACAAAGATGCAACCCTCAGCACACCGTAGTAGAATGTCTGCTTTGGTATCTCATTGTGTCTTCACCTCTGCCAGTGTTAATGGCTACACATAAACATCGCAGGGTCTACGTGGCAGAAGTAGTAGCTCATTTTGGAGAGGTGCTGCTAACATTTTCATTTTCATTCCTTCATTCGGTTAGATGCTTTCAACCAAAGTGAGTTGCAGATGCAGTAGATTAGGCTCAAGCAACAGTAGGTTTAAAGAGAAGCCTTTTAAGAATAATTGAGATAATACTCCATTTTAATCAACCTGATATGGTGCTGTTGACTGTGCAGAAGCAGAGGCAAGTAGAGGACAAGAATGGACAAGAAGGCCAGAAGGAAGAGTAGGAGAGAAATTCAATACAATTTTAATATATTTCTATTTTGCTGATGCTCCCTCTGCTCTGCCTTTCAGGGCTTTCCCTGGCAGTCATCTTTCCCACAGCCCCGAGGCAGCAGAGGACAGGGTGACACTGCACGCCCCCCTCCAGAGAACGCAGGTATGCTAAGCTATACACCCACACCACTGGCTGACACACACAAGGCTAACATTACACAACCACACCACTGGCTGACACACACAAGACTCTCACTTTAAGAGCTGTCCGGCACCCACACCACTGGCTGAGACACACAAGACTAACACTTTAAGAGCCGTCCAGCCGTCCACACACAAGGCTGTCCACACAAGAGGCTAACACTTTAAGAGCCACCCACAACACTGGCTAACACACACAAGGCTAACACTTAAAGGGCCGTCCCGCTCTGGTGCTCTTATGATCTGTGAAGTGCTCTCTGATGGAGAACAGATCCAGTGGTCCCTATGTGGACACCATGACCTCCTATTTAAATAGAGCATTCAGCATGATCGAAGCATAGTGTTATCACAGTGGCCAGAAGAAAGAGAGAGGCAACACAAGCTTCAGAGATGGCACAGGATCCTTAGCTGATTGTGCTGTACACAAACAATGAGATATGTGTCTGTTATTGATGTTTTAACAAGGGTGTTTACAAGGATTTAAGGATATATCATTTCTGTGGAAATTACCAAAATGACACTTTCTCCTAAATTTTCTCAAAAAACGAAATGACACGACTCCAGGGCTCTGGAATGGAAGTATGTTGTGTCACAGCACACTAGGGGGTAGGCTCCTGCAGTGGCCAAGTCTTGAGGACACTCTAGCACAACACAGGGTTGCATTGCATTAACACAGGGTTTACATTAGAGAAATATATCCAGGTACAGGCAGAAGAAGGGGAAAAAAGAAACAGAAATGTCTGTAATGTGACACGAGGACTCGATGTGGTTATTGACGTCTACCCTTATCTTGTGCCAACAGATGCCAGCGCATCAGGCTACGGAAAAAGGGATCGCCAGAACATCGACCCCGGGAAGCACTAGTGGTCCGGCCTGCCTGTCCCTGGGACGGCGTCGGGCTAGTAGCATGATGCAGTTTCATTTCTGTTGGCATGGTGTGGTTTTCAGAACTATAGGTTCCTACTGGATCGATATTATATTGTAATGTTGTTTATACTTCAGTTTTATAAGCCTATTTGTGAGACACTGTTTTTTTTTTTTCCCCTATCAAGAGTATATAGACATATTATTTTGGATTTTCTTTCCGTTTTGATTTATTGAACTTTGTATTACTTTACCGTTTTTAAATTATATGCGTTATATAATTCTATGCAGGAACCGAGGGTTTAAAGAATCTAAATAATTTTAACATCATGCGTATTACCATAGCCAGTCAATGAGTGCTTAACATAAATGACACATACATCATATAATTGACATGAACGTAAATTGAGGAATATTGTTTTGTTTTCAGTTGGTATGTTGGGGTAGTCAGAAATGGAGAGAAGGGAAAGTTCCCATGCTTAATGGCATGTCCAGCGGCACTGATAACGTTCCTCTGGAATGTTATCATTAGATGATTGCCAGTTTGTAACCGGTTGTAATTTAGATGTTCATCCACTGAGTTAGTATAATTTGTTGTGCTTTTAATGTTCAGAGGATTTGTTTTGTTCTTATTTGATCATACGGATGTGAATTACCAATGATTTATTATCATTATTATTATTATTATTATTATTATTATTATTATTATTTATAATCTGTTTCACATAGACTATTGTTTAATTGTTCTAAGTAATGATGTTCTTTGTGTATTTGTCAGTGTCTCCCCCTCCTGTATATTGTAGCTGTTGAAAGATCGCTTTAAAGTGTGCCCATATCAATGTGTACACAAGGAGCTAGAATTTGCAACATTCTACACGAAAGCAGGTCCCATTCCCCCTTCCCTTTTGATTTGGAAGCCATGAAGAGATTTTAACAGGGAGCTCTGATGGAGAGGCGGCCAGGAGACAATTACTGCTTTAATCTGAGCGCCATTCCTGCTCGCATACAAAGGTGAGATCTTCGATTCATTATCAGAGCGTCCGGTCACATCTAGAACGGACATGGGACCTGCTTTCTGTGGCTCTGTCAAAGCTAGAGCTAACCACTAACCAGCAGCAGCTAGTCGTACCATTAGGCATATCAGTAGTTGCTCAACAAGTCGCGCAAAACCCTATGGTGAAGTGAGAGCAACTTTTGGTGGTGGTGGGTACATTGTAACGATTTTGTTTTCCTCGGCTCAGCGTTTCTTGCTGTAACAAAGACGCAGTGTGATTTATATTATTGTACATCCATCTCCACTTGCAAGTTGCCTTTTGTTGACATGACAAAAGCCTCGCCCGTGAGAACGAGATCGTTGACCTCAAAATACCTGAAAACCAGAGCCGATTAGGGGCTTTGTTCAATGCCTCCTAGAAGTGAGGTGTTCCATGGACAGACTGTCCATGTTTTACAAAGCCCTGGAGTGTTTAAAGTAAAGGTAAACAAGATCGTTTAGCTCCTGCATATAAAAATGATTTACTTCCCCCCTGGAATTGTAGTGCAATCAGACTTGGTGGAATTGCAGTGCAATCTCTGGAATTGCAGTGCAATCAGACTTGCTGTCAGAATGGTATAGTAAAAGTATCCTGTAAATAAACATGAAAACATCTACGTAGTTATTTTGGAAAGGCACAGTACAGCTGAGTTTGAATTCAACAGTTTGAGTTTATCAAATTCCTTGTGATTTGCAAGTGGAAGGGTTGTCAGTTGAAATGCACTTTGAAATGTCTGCTTTCTTTACTGGTATAGCTGTGATTTTGACTGGATTGTAGTTTTGTGCTTTTTGGAGTGACCTTTTCTCCCTAGTAGGCGAAAGCACATCTTATGTATGTGAAACCCCTTTTGTATTTGACTAGCATAATAAATATATTCTAAATGTGTTTCGTCAGTTGATACTTGATATGTGTGATGCTTTTTTGTGACTAGGTTCCTCCCACCCTCAAACATTATCTAAAGAAAACATTAATGCTGTTTTAAGTGTAACTGCACCCTTAAAATGTTTTTGCTGTAAACTAAAGGGTATGACTGTATTGTGATGAAACACATCAGTGCTGGTCTTAATATTGGCAGCATTTTGTGGGTGGAAAATGGGTCAACACGCCATTTACTGTTTAAAATCATCCTGAACCTTGCAAAGCCAATGCTGACGTAGTCGGCTGTTATTTACGATTTATCTGCGTTATGAAATGGGCACCCCCATCTTCCCAAGCCCCAGCCTGTAAGTGTAGGTCTCATTTTCATTCACAGGAGTTTACGTCCACACTGTCAGCCCCACTCCGCTCCCCCTCTCAGCCCCTCGTCCTTTTTTTTTTAGCATTTTTCAAAATTATGCAGATGGTGGAGTTGGGCTCAGATTAAAGTCACAGAGGATGGTTATCAATTTTCAACTTTTAGAAAAAAAAATACTATTACTACTACACCTTGTGTTGCTCTCGACTGTTTTCTCAACTCATTCTGTTCATGTAATCAAACACATTTCCTCAAGCGGGTGTTTTGCTTAGAGAGATTATTTTAATTGAAGGCAAAGACATGACATGTTTCAGTAGGCAGTACGGTGGTGGGTACTGGGGAAGGAGGCCTGGCTCCACAGGGGCTCCAGAGTGTCTTGAATGCATTAAGAGGCACTCTGGCCCTGCGGCCCTCAGGTCAGGCCCCACAGGATCTCTGCTTTCAGACCTCACCGTCACCAACAGGCTACTCTCCCACCTCCTCACCAACGCCACTGCCTACTGCTGTCAGGGAAAAACACATGGCATCACATTAAAACACAGAGGACATCGTTTTCTGACATTTTCTACGTTTTTTTTTGTTGTTTGTTTTCAAGAGCCTGCAATCATTTAGTCATATTGTTTGAGAGTTTACGCCATGATAGAATTTGACATGTTGAAATAGTTATTGGAGGGCAGTTCTTCTTGTTGTTGGAGGGTAGATGGAGTATGTTTTGTATTTAGGAGTAGAGTTTCTGGAAGTATCTCAGGATGTCTGCTCGGACATCAGAGACGTTCACCCTCGCGTACCACCGCATCACAGGCTTGCCATCTGGCCCAACCAGGAACTTCTCAAAGTTCCACTTGACGTCGGTCCCCTTCAAAGGATCCCAGAACAGCCTGTTTGTGGGATTCCCAAAGCTCTCTCCAACAGGTGGACAAGTTTTCTAAAGATAAGGTTACATTTATTTTAAAGGAGAGATTTACCTTTCAAATTACCAACAGCAGGCCTCAATATAATGTATTAAATCTAGGCAGATATAGGCATATTTGATTGTAAATCTGCAAAGAACGCACCCTACTGCAATATGAATGACTTTTGTTTAAACTTTCTTTCATGATAGTGTTTCACAAAAGGTTGTATGAAGTTACTTACTTTGAGGAACGTGAAGAGGCCTTGTTCATACAGACCATTCACGTCACCTTTTTGAAACAGCTGGAAGTTGGGGACAAACCCATTGCCTGGGCGTACATACCTAAAGAACATAAGGATAACTATGTTTAGAGTAACCTTGTCATGGATTTACATCTGGATCTGGAAACATGTATAATACAGGCAGTGAAATCTTCTCCCTTGGCCTACAAAGTTTGACAGACACTCAGTGAAGTAATTGTAAAATGGTGGTCTGTCTTAAATTCCCTCCAAAATGAATGGGAGTTGAGGGAGAGATGAAGCCGCATACACTATCTGCAGGAAACCAGCAAATTGTGGGTATTTTACTGATTAAGCCATGATGATTGACGAATGGATTTCAGCACCATCTATCACTCCATTCTTCCATATATAAATCTGATATCGCTAATGCGCCACGGCACATTGGGCAACTTAATGGCACTAAAACTGACTTTACTGTTCCCGGTAATTAAAGCAAACAATAGGTACCCTACTCACTTTAGAGTGGGC
This sequence comes from Clupea harengus, assembly GCF_900700415.2. Lineage (NCBI taxonomy): Eukaryota > Metazoa > Chordata > Actinopteri > Clupeiformes > Clupeidae > Clupea > Clupea harengus. The sequence continues at coordinate 9,146,411 of NC_045171.1, forward strand.
AGAATTTCATGGTTGCTTCCAGGCTCTTGTTTGCCAAACTGGTCGCATGGAAACCCAAGAATGGTGAATCCATGACCTTTCAACTCCTCGTGTAGTGCATTCAGTTCTGTGAAAAGACACCAGAGGAATGTCAGAATCATGTCAGCATTCTGGCCTGACTATATCTTAACATTTAACATTTGTTTGTGACTTACCCAGATACTGGAAAGTTAGTCCTCAGTAAGTGGCAACATTTAGAATGAGGACCGTCTTCCCAGCGTACTGGCCTAAATTGATGTTTTCAGACCCATTTATAGTTTTAGCTCCATGGTCGTGGATGGTGCCCGAGGTGGGAGAGCAAATCTGTTAAATGAAGTACGTCACACATTTTAGTCCAAATTGCGAAGCCAAACGCTCTCGTAAGTGTTTAAAACACAGTCGTATCAAGTTTACAGATCTTGAGCTCAACTTGATGATCAACGTTTTGCCTCAATTTAGAATATGTCCTATGTGATCACAATTGGTCAAATCGACAGGTATAATTAGGCCTGTTAAAAACCAGCATGACAAATGACTTGTCGAACTATATCTACTGGCAGTCGTTTGTGGCTACGCCTGAATGTTAAATATTTGTCAAGGCTTTCAATGGATATTAAGCATGCAGTAGAACTGCAGTTACCTATAAAAACCATCGTGTTCTCTATTTTCCCTTTCCTCTTAGTTTCTGTGGTAACCTGTTGCTAAGCCTTCACCTGCCAGCATGCTGTCCACTCGTTGCCAGAAAAGCGCAACATGTCCAGCACGGGGAGGGCTACTGTCGCTTTTGAGTTTAATTCTCGCAATTTTTTTTATACTGAAACATATTGTGGGTATTATGTAATCGAGATCACTTCATCTCATATTCATATTTTCGTGAATTGCAATAGGATATCCTGACACTTGCTGCTGATTTTAATTGACCAAAACATCTGTTAACGCATGGTCAAATGTATATCTAGATTTAGCAATCTACGATTTCTGTATTAGGCTATCTCATATCAATTGATATTCCGACATCACTCAAGTAGCCTAATTATGTCCTTATAATTGACACAGTTGTTAAATTAAAGGGGGGAAAAGGCATTTACCTGCTTATTTGGATCTCCACTACTCAACTGAAGCAGTCCTAAAAGAACCACCGGAACAATCCACTGTTTCTCTCGGCTCCCCATGGTAGAGGAAGCTGGATTCTGAACCCTTTCCCCAGAGACGTGGTTAGTATATCATCAGAATATTCTTGCCCCTCTTTGTATGGTGACTCTCCACTCGCTGCAATGATAAGAAGGTGACGCACTTTTCTTTTTTCTTTTTTCTTTTTTTTACCACTGACCAATCAAAATCAAGTTCTGAAAAGCATATGCAGCACTGGCTAGGCAACATATTGACAATTTTGCCACAGATGTGTCACAGGCCATTAATGTCATGATAAAACATCTGGACTGTGCGAATAAACATGAATCATGATTAGGAAAAAACAGCTCACATTTTGACGTCACAAATTCATTGAGGTCATGAATATTTCAAGTAATTTTCAAAAAGGGTGACATGATGCCATGCCTGCTTTCTAGAATGTGAGGATAGAGTGAATTCTTTAAAAAAAAGAGAGCAGCCTTGTAATGGACCCTGTAGTTAATGCGACTGTGCTACGCCACTAGTATACAGGAGCGAGCTATTTCAGTCAACAACCCTCCTATGACTCAGCAACACTTAGCTATCAGAAAGGGAGTGGGCAAAGTGTTTGCCTCTGCAGTCACCTCAGTTCATGTCACAGTGCTGCCAGAAAACATTACATCAGGAGTTATTTTGAAGACACACTTAGTAAAGTTTGGGTTAGGTATGTGAACAGTTGTAGGGCATGTGTAAAGTCCTGAAATATGGTTGCCTTAGAAACAGCCTCTGGTTCCCTAAAACTTGACAATGGCTGTTGACAATGTCACAGCCACGAGAGAGCACAGCGCACTGTACTGTAATTAGCTTTGGATGAACTAGTCAGTAAATGTGTAAATAGCATCCAACAGTTACTTTATAATTCACCCAAATTGCCTAACAGAGATTCTGAAACATTTTTTACACCTGAATATTTTTGATAGAACCATCTCAAGTTCTGTACTTTTCTTATGCGATGGTGCTGAGGGGCCCACACATGATGCATAGTTTATCAGCAGCAGCACATAAGTACAGTCAGCTGATTCCCACTGAGGAATTTTGCAGTGTTGTCTTTGGGATTATTGTAAACTGATGATTGGTTGATCAATCTGCTGCAGGGTGCATGCAGAGGTGAAACAGGAAAGGCAGTCTGTAATCTAAAGCTGCATGCACCAGGAGACAGACCTTCCTGTTTTAGCAAGAGATTAAGCCACGATGACTGATGAAGGACCAACATCTCGTTTTGTCTACTTTTGTCTTACGGCCACATGTGTTGTGTTCTTTGTTTATCACTTCCCTTCCCTTTTCTGTGGCTCCGCCCAGATTGTGCTACCCCTGATTGTCAGATGAGATACAGACTGCATAGATACCTAAAGACTCCAGTTTCCTGCTGCAGGAGAGAGGCTTCTAGATTAGGCCCTCTCAGCCTGGGATTTCGTTGTACAGCTATGATTTGATATGGTTGTCTTGTAGTTGTTGCATTTGTTTTACATTAATAAATCCCATGGATTTGGTACTTTTAAAAAGGTGTTTTTAGTAGTTGTTTTGGGTCAGTGGTGGAGTGTTTGTCCGCCCCATAGGGCCACTAAAGCTGGGGCGTAACGATTGATTGAACATCCATGAGGTAGATGTTTGTAAGGTTTTGTGTGTAGCTAATGGCCTTTGTGTTGAGTAGTGGTCATCTTTTTGTTAGAACATTTGTTGTTGTTTGTTTAGTGCTTTTGACTGGTAGTTACCTCAGTGACCTGGGCCCCGTTCGTCGTAGCTCGTTTAGCGAGTTACCGAGATAATTTTCAGAATGAGATAATATAAGTCCCTCTTTTCGGTTCGTGGAAGCAACTTTGGATAAATCACCATAGCAACACATCAATTAGCTTCAACCTGCTCCAGCGCAGGCTAATTTAAGTGAAGCTGGATAAGCTTGCCACACCCCCAGGAAAAGGAGAGATCCCATTGACCAAGGAGCGATATTAGTTCAATTAGCGTTTTATAGAGATAGAGTTCTTCGCGATCACCAAGATCCGTTATTCCATCATGATGAGTTCTTGTATGAGCGCTACCGATTCAGCCAACAAGGAATAATGTATTTACAAGACCTTCTCGAGCCATTTATTGCAAACACCACAGCCGAGCATTGACTGTCTTGTGCTTTTTTGCAAGTGGTACTTTTTTGTAGTGTCTGCGATGCAGAGAAGAAAGCACTCATAATTATATGACAGTGTTATTAGTACACCATAGCATATCATTATTGTAGAAAATGATTAAGGTGGACTCATGATAAGAATAGAGAAAAATACACACAATTTCTTTTCACTGCATCAATTTATTGAATTTCTTACTAATACATTTACATTTAGTCATTTAGCAGACGCTTTTGAAAGCGACTTACAAGGAAATGTAAAACTACACTTGGTAAGGGGAATCAAACTAGCAACCTTGCAATTTTAAACCGACTTCTCTACCCACTGTACCAAAGTCACACTTGTTATACTTGTTATATAGTTTATACATACATAGATATCACCCCATACACAGCTTCTTGTCTTGCTCTCGCAGCGCTGGCGGTGTTGGATTTTGCCATGATTATGGTCTTGTATTCTTCATAAGCGTTCAGCGGAGAAAAAAAGAGGCTCTTTCTTTGAGTTTAGTAGCCATTGTACCGTTAAAATCATGGTTTTGGTGATCGACCCTTCCCCCTTTTGAAGTAGGACGGGCACGCGCAATTGCCCTGATAAGTTTAGTCTGGTTCTAATAAACTACATTGTTTGAGGGCGGATTAGCCTTGGACGAACCGATTTATCCTGTCCTCAATCATCTCGGTAATTTAAACTGGCTAATGGGACAATTGATCAACCACTTACGACGAACGGGGCCCTGGAGTTTTTGAGAGCATCCTAATTAGGTAGCCGTCGGGCAGACAATAAAGTCTTGCCACTTTGTTATTTTGCCTTTTTTATTTTTGGTGGTATACCTGGACGTGGGTACGTTGTATGAGTGTGGCAGTAGGCTTTGTCTTAGGCCTGCTGCCTGCTTCCAGAGTTTAACGTTTAAAGAAGCCTCCCGGGGCACCACTGAAGACTAGCTAAGCTAGTTAGCCACATCTTTAGGCAGGTTGGGGTGCCTCTCTACAGGTTGAGTCCAGTCATTTGCACTTTGCACAGCAATGTGTCTATCTTTCAGTGACGTTCTACTACTTATTCGGTCATTTTATCTTTTGAAGCTGTGATTTTGAAATTGTTTTGAGAGCAGTAACTTGTGGTGCGTGACCTTTGAGTTGTGGATACTGTACTCCACATTTGTTGGGTCACTGTTTGGTTGCAGCTTAGGGGTAAGTTGGCAACATTTGTGTGTAGTGATGACTACAGTGTGACCCATTTGTGTGTTGTGGTTGTTGCAGTCCATGTTTGGTTGGGCCACTTGGGTGTTGCTGCTCATACGTGTTTAATTGCAGCTTATCATTTGGTGTTGTGCCCTTTTTGTTTGTGGGAGGTGGTCGCTCCAGAGATCAGTGGATCTTGGATTGGAAGGCCACACCCACTACATAAGGTCACTTTGTGTGTTGCTGGTTTCTTGCATCCATCACAGTAACTTGTGTATGTGGTGGAAGACCACGTGGTGTCCATTTTGTGTTGTGGTGGTGGCAGTTCACCTCACTTGGGTCTGTGTGTTGTTGTTGGGATAGCAGCAACTTTGTAGGTGGTCTACTTGTTGTGACCCTTGTTGGTTTGTGGCTGTTGCACTCCACTTTATGTTGGTCACCTGTGGTGCTGTGTATGGTTGTGGGTAAATGCGGTAACTTTGTTAGTTTTTTTTTGTTCACTTCATGGTAGTAGCCATTTTGTGTCTTGTGGGAGTGGGACCCACTTGTATGGCTACTTGTTGCTTGGCTGCTATCCTGGCATCCAGTAGCAGCAACTTCTTTGGCCCTTTTCCTTTTTGTATGAATTTAGACCTTGTGAAGCTGTGTTAGACTTTGTTTGTCATAACGGCAAGCCTTCTGACTTTAGTTAACACCTTTTTTGTAAGAAGCAGTCCCTATTTTTGTTTTAGAGTACAATGGTTAAACAGTGGTACAGTGAACTTGTTAGTCTTATTGTATGTGACTCACTGTTTATTCATTGTTTTAAGGGTGGGGATGTTACGGCCACATGTGTTGTGTTCTTTGTTTATCACTTCCCTTCCCTTTTCTGTAGCTCAGCCCAGGTTGTGCTACCCCTGATTGCCAGGTGAGATGCACCTGGCCAGGTGATCAAGCAGAAGATAGACTCCAGTTTCCTGCTGCAGGAGAGAGGCTTCTAGCTTGGGGACTGTTGGTCTTGCTGCCTCTCAGCCTGGGAGTTCGTTGTACAGCTATGATTTGATATGGTTGTCTTGTAGTTGTTGTATTTGTTTTACATTAATAAATCCCATGGATTTGGTACTTTTAAAAAGGTGTTTTTAGTAGTTGTTTTGGGTCAGTGGTGGAGTGTTTGTTCGCCCTTAGGGCCACTAAAGTTGGGGCGTAACACAGAACGACCTACAGAATATCACCCTGTGAACAGTACCTTCATTTGCCTGAGAATTATATAAAAATCAAACTACACTGAAATCTGATGCAATGATTTTGCCACCATTTAAAGCTGATGATTTGCAGATGAACAGAAAATTAAATGGCAGAACAGAATTGACATCTGCTCATATTCTGCTTTAAAAAAATAATAATATAATTATAACAATGCTATATACAGTTACAGTTACATTTGTAGGCATAGACATGAACACTGGAAACTTATATCCGTATTCCAAATATAATACATGGATTAAACAAAAGTGAGGTATGATTTGGTATTCGTTGTTTGGAAGAAGTATGACTTCCTGAAATGCTGATAAAACTGCTGAAATTACATAAAAACGTTGGAAGCCAATGTTTTTACGGGCAGTTGGTATTTGGCACACAATAAACATTTGCCTGATGACTTCAAAGGCAAATATTTATTTTTGAAGGTCTCTCATGTGAACTCTGCTAAGGATATCATAGGCATGTATGGCAACAGTAGTGAGAACGTGAATATTGGTTTTCACCAGCGTTTGCTTTTGCAACCACTGACTGGAATCATGTTGCACCAACACGAAACAAATCCTCACGATGTTATAGCAATATTTTATAATGTTGTCAAAGTGAGGTTTAAATTAAATTAAGTTCAACACTATTTTGTGGATGCATCCGTAAGAGATTGTTGTTTTTGTGTTTTCATGTTTGGTTGTGTAACATGCTGAGCTTATATTTTATTAGTTCACACTCTGCATACCGCCTGGTGTTGGTTTTCCTTCAGTCTTCTCAAGATGGCATAAGCACACTTGCTGTGTTCTTTAAGAACTGAATATACAAATATTGTAAAAATATTTCTGCTTGTATTAAAAAAGATGAACTATCTTGTATATTCTCTGGTTGAAATTTAAACATTTGAACCATTAGGGCCAGTTCTTGTTCTGTGTACCTAGATCAGTACCTCCAAGACTCAACACAAGTCAAGCAAACTAATGCGACAGCAAAACCGCCTACCTCCCCAGGCTCCAGATGACAACAGGCCTGACTTCCTCCTCGGGTACATGGTAGAAGGATCTGGAAGCGTCTGCACCCTCTTGTCCTGGGTGGATTGTTCGCTCACTGCCATGGCACATTTGACCAATGACCGATGACTGACAGTCGGGCTGCCAAAGGCAACATCCTCACTGTTTGCAGATTTGCTACCGATATAAAGAGAGACAACCCTCAATATAATACTGAGTAAAATTGAAGCTTATTCAAGATATCTTAGTGCCAACTGAACTGCTACACGGTATTATTAATTGTCATCAAACTAAAGAGGTCAATTGAAGGTCTTTGGAAGTTAAACTAGCATTCTATTCAATTTAATTATACAAATAGCTTAGTAGGCCTAAGTACTCAACAGAATCCATAGTGATGGGCCTGCATCATTGAGCAGAGCTGGCACTTATTATTCTGTAACTGTCAAATGATGTCTTTCCCTGCAGCTTGAGGTCGAGATTCCACTGTGGATCAAACTATTCCTGTTGAACAATGTATCTGAATCTAAATATTTTCTCCAACTCTAAACATTGTCTCCAAGCATAACATGCAACACATTTAGCAAAAATTCATTAGAACAGAGACCTGATTAATCCTCGGTAGGATTTTGTCACTGCCAGAAAAGTGAACCATATATTATAGTATAGTTACCTTTTGATTAAATTGAAAATGCTTAGAGTTTGTATACAGTTACTGCTCTATACCGTTTTATTTTAATAACCTCTTGTTGACAAGACAATACATATAGGTTACCATAAATTAATTATGTGAAAATGCCCTTGAAGCAGTAACCAAGATAGAAAAACTCTAGGGGCACTGCTGAGCAGGTTCTTGTGGTAAAACGTGACGTAGGGCTTTACGTGGAGTAGTCTGTTAGAGATGGCGTCCCTTCTGCAGCCAGACAGGGTACTCTACCTAGTTCGCGGAGAGAAAAAGATCCGATCCGCGTTGTCTCAACTATACTTCTGCCGTTATTGCAGCGAATTGCGTTCACTGGAATGTGTGTCACATGAAGTAAGTTGGCTTAAATCTCTCTGCAATCAGAATTGTTCTTAGTTTTCCGGTATGATCAAGCGACCCAGTGTAGTTTGACATCTGCTCCCGCCCAGGTTCCGCTTCGCAGTTTCAGTTCTTTGAACCCATTGGCGTATCGATGTGTCTGTTCGTTTATTTTGTCACAGCACAGTTAATCTATTGGCTGCTTCATGTGTTAGTCACGGCCAGCATGCTTATTTTGCAGTTAACTTAGCTAGCTAGCTAGCTAGTGCTTGGGAAAAAAACAACAAAGATTGGCTATTAGGATGCCTTATTTTACTGTTCTTGTCTTTTGTCCGTATCATATCTTCGTCATTCTAATACCATTACATCTCCTATTTAGACCTGTTTCTTGTTTTGATGTTACACAGTATAAGTTACAAAAGCATAACGAAGTATGTGAGTAGTATGTTAGCTCGATGACTAGCTAGCTAGCCACCACACCCGAATAAAAACACAGGAGCCAGACTCCTGGCTAGCAACTTACCAAGGGTAGCCTAACATTCAGAAATATTCTACAGTCTTTCCAACCTACCAACTACTCTTACAGTCGGAATCCTACATTGTAATAGTGTTTGTCTGATAGACTTCTATGTAACAACAGTAGTACATTTGTTTGTTAGTAAATACTGTGTTATGTGAGCATGTTAAGCATCATGGTCTTGTTCTTAGGTGGATTCACACTACTGCCCTAGTTGCCTGGAAAATATGCCGTCAGCAGAGGCAAAACTTAAAAAGAACAGGTATCCCTTCAAATAAAAAGGATCATGGCAATCATCTCAAATGAAATATCAGACAGTGGTACGGTACAGCGCAGTATTATTGACAGTGTTTCTTTCTGTGCCCCAGGTGTGCCAACTGCTTTGACTGCCCATGTTGCATGCATACTCTGTCCACTCGAGCCACCAACATACCTGCCCCCCTTCCCGATGACCCCACTAAGACTACCATGAAGAAGGCCTACTATCTGGCTTGTGGGTTCTGTCGCTGGACCTCCCGAGATGTGGGCATGGCAGACAAATCCGTTGGTGGGTATTGTACCAGCACCTCTAACAGGACCAGCCATGGTGTTTGTGGCTGTTTGTATCAAGTATCTCTCCGCCTCTCTGACCCACTTTCCTTACATTTGATTGAATGTGAACAAGTTTCATATGTGGCCTTTAGTGATCTCTTTCTCTCTGTGTCTCTCTGTAGCCAGTGGAGGATGGCAAGAACCAGAGAACCCGCATACTCAGAGGGTAGGTTTCATGAACACAAATAAGAAGTATATGTACAGTTTACATTTTATTGAAGCAGTAACAGGCAGCGATGTCTTTTTCAGGAAATGAGAACGTGTGCACAAATGAATGCCCTCTTTCTACCCACTGTTATGACACAGTGCTTGTGATTGTGGCGTGATTGTGGTGTGTATGTGATGTGATTGTGTGTGTGTGTTTCAGATCAATAAGCTGATCGAGTACTATCAGCAGCTAGCCCAGAGAGAGAAACTGGAGAGGGACAGGAAGAAGCTGGCCAGGAGGCGGCCTTTCATGCCCCAGGCCTTCTCGGTAACGCTGACCCGTTTGTCCAGAAACGAGACCCCGCACATTTAATATTCTCACTCGCAAGGGGTGTACTGAGTGGAAATGAAAGCACCGGTTTATTTTCTCTGATCACCTGGGCTATCACCTCACAGACATACAAGAACTAAACATTGCATGTTTAATCTCACCCTTAAAAACAAATTCACTAAAAAAATGTGCTTCTTTGTTTTATCTGCTGTTAATCTTAACGTTACTACTTACTACCACAAAGTTTGTAGTGCTGGGTCTGAAATTAACATTTTATGTATACTTTTTGTGTGTATCATTAATAGTAAATAAGATCTCCGGTGTAAACAAAAAAAGGCTGATTTCCAACCCTGCACTGACCGGGCAACAGTGTGTGCTGACCTCTGACCTCTCCTTGCAGCTTCTTGCCTTCAGTACTGTTGCATCTCTTATGTTGCTGTAACTCAACTCAACTCAACTCAGCTCCACACAGCTCAACTCAAACAGCCATGTCGATGTTGGTTTTATTTTCTGCTTGATTGCTTTGGTTTCACATGGCTCTGTCTCTTTCTCCCCCCCCCCTCTTTTTTTCTTTGCTTTGCTGTGCACGCTGATATTTTGGTTTTTGCATCCCAGCAACACACTATTCACGTGGTGGTGAGTGGTTCTTTTTCACAACTATCATTGTTAATCTGCACAGAATGTTCTGTCTCTTTCAGTGAATATGGGTCTTTTTTTCCTCCCTTCCTTCCCCTCTACTACTTCTTTAAGTTTCTGACTGTATCTAACTCGACACAAAGTGGCACTGCTGATCACATGAGTGTCTGTAGGGCTAAAGGCATTCCATTTGCACAATCAGACCCTTTATGTGTGGCTTGAGGAAAGCAGAACTGGTTGACAATGCATCAGGTGAAAGTGACAGAGTAGTATTTCAGACGTTCAGGAAAACAACTGGGAAAACATTTTGAGGGATAAGATCAGTTTTCAGATGTAGCTTTTACCATGTGTTTAATGACATGTAGGACATATATTCATGGTAGTGCCGTTGGTCCTTTTAAATTGTTATGTTGTAGTTATATGTTTATACCAAGCGCAGATGTAATAGATAAATCATGAGTTGTGTGTTAAAAGATTTGAATGCACATGGGTGACGTGAATATTGGTTGCCTCCATTGAGTTTGTGAAAATAGTTTAACACAAACCCTTTGAATAGATAATCCTGCTTATACTATGGTCCCTTGAAAATGTAATTTATCATAAGGGGCCTCATTTGTTTTGTTGTTCCATTGCTTTACTGCTTGGTCAGCCGTGCCTTCTGCTACCAGTTTGAAGTTTTGTTTAAGTTCAGTCAAACATGCAGTGACCGAGAGAATAGTACAGCTATTCACTCGCTGATTTTTGTGTAAATATCTTTGAGATATTTGCGGTATTTGACAAAGATTTGATGGTCACATAAACCTTCATTTGTTTAACCAAATCAAACAGCCACTTGGTCAAAGGCAAATATAACCTTCAGGCATTATCAAGGAATCATGCCAGTCCTGTTGGAAGAGGCTAACGATAATCAAGACAGGGTTGGCCAATACAGTCAGGGCACAGTTCCAATGGTATTTGGAGATTTGGGAAAGGTATAGACTATCTCCATATGTTTAGAGGCGTGGTCCCCAGCTACTGCTGTGGTGTTGGACTCCTTTGTCCTCTTGTATCATCCTTGCTCTGCATTGTCTTCCAGTTTGCATAATCCATGTTAAATTGATCTGTTATGGATTCAAGTGTGTCAAATTTACTTTGTGGAAATTATTCGCTAAATTGGTCAATTATTGCATATAAAGTCGCAATGTGTTTTCTTTGCATGAAAGTTATAAAAGTTACCCTTTAGCACGTTGCTATGGTTGCATTGGTTGATTTGTTCTTTTTGGCCAGTGCATACATTTTTATATTGCACAAGTAGTATTACATTTATACTTTTTACTGCTTGTGGTTGATGAAGTAAACGCATACCTGCCAACTACGCAGAATTAAGCCATGGTATACGTTTTTAGAATACCCTGAGAGACAAAACAAACATTTGTAAAGAGGATAAATGTGGAATTTGCCCAGAATGTTGGGTAACTGTCATACACCAACTTGTGTGCCTTTGCGTGCACTTGTGTACATATGTAAGTGCCTAACAACTGTGTGTGTGTTGATGCATCTAAAGGAGAAGTATGGCTTGGGAACCAGGCTTCAGAGACACCGGTCAGGCGCTCCCATCACCAGTCTCTACGGCCTGTCGTGAGTATCCACACTGGTCTCTTTCAACACAGCGTACTCACAAACATGTACTATACTACAGTCTCTATGGCCTGTCGTGAGTATCCACGCTGGCCTCTTTCAACACAGAGCAGTCACAAACATGTGATATTCCTGCCTCTGTTTCTCACATCTACCAGTTTCAAATGGCAAATCATCTTTTTTCATGTTTTTTAGCTCATTACAAATAAATCTTTATGATGCACTTGTCAGTGCTGCTTTGGTGGGCACAAGATTTCTTTATTTTTTTTATATATATATCCCCACATCACACATGATGTACATGTGATGTTTTTCTGAACTTTTTGATGCACATCTGTTTCCATTTCAGTGCTGTAAATATGTGCTTATCTGCTGTCTCTTGCAGCCTTAAAGAAGGGGAGGATCAAAAAGAGATCACCATTGAGCCTGCACAGGCCTTGGACGAGGTGGAGCCGCTGCCTGAAGACTACTACACCCGACCCGTCAACCTCCCAGAGGGTAAGGCCTTGGTTATAGTCGCTGGCTGACGTGCGCGTGGACAGTTGTGGACAGTTGTGGCGTAGTTGGTGCTCTTGTAGCGTAGTTGGTGCTCTGTAGCATGGTCACAAAAAATTAGAGGGTACACGTAGGATGTCTGCATAGAACTGCATCCTCTAATGATGACATTTACGTCACCCTAGCGGACCCTCACATACTTGCGGACACTCAAAGTGTAATCAAGCTGTAGGATCCCACAGGAGAAACATCTCACAACATCACACTTACAGGAGAGCCAGACCAGGCTTTGCCTCCCTTACCCATTCCTTCCATAGTGTGTGGTGCATTCAGTCCTAAATTACAAACCAAAGAAATATTTAATCTCAGACATCTTTGGCTATGAGTCTGTTTTATAAGCGTCTTTCCAGGGTGTGGCAGATAATTTTAGTTTTCCAGCTTCAAGAAGATGGATGCTGAAGGGCTGTGCAAGGGGAGGAGAGGGGGAAGAGGGGAAGAAAGGAGAGGAGAGGAGGTGGGAGAGTCTGTTTTGTTTTGTCTACCCTGAGGGATGCTCACTTAAACTGGTGGCTTGTAAACTAAACCCAAAAGGTTTATCACCCAGTCTCCTCCTGTTTCCCAAAGCACCCCTAATAGGCCAGTTCAGTCCCCCCTGTAGTGTGACAAACTGACACAGGCTCAGAAGTGGAGTACTCGTTTAAGAGAGAGAGTGGGGTGAAAAGGGCACGGTGAGCGCTTCCCTTCGCTGCATTGCTGTGCGTTTGTGGTTTTTACGGACTTGCATGCGTGTTCAGGGGGTTGCATGTGTGATGGCGTAAACGTACCTGCCCTCGCCCTGCCCCCTGCAAAGATTCACGAAGGTCTGCCCCCGTGCCCTCTGCCCTCCTCTCGACCCCACTAACAGCTGTCTTAGTCATGGGCTTGGCGTGTCCTGGGGCCATGTAATATGCATTATCGTGAAGGTGTGAATGAAATATGCATGACAGGGAAGATGTTTGTGTGTGTGAGTGAGCGAGAGCAGTGATTTCGTGTCTGTGTGTGTGTGTCTCTGTGTGTGTGTGTGTCTGTGTGTGTGTGTGTGTGCAGGTATACCCAGGGTGCTAGTGCAGCAGCGACAGGCAGAGCTTTTTTGTTTGTTAGTTTGTCTGAGGCAGTTCTGCTCGTGTGTGAGGGTGTGTGATTCAATATTCTCTTCTCCATTTTTGCATGCTCTTGCAAACTAAAGGCTTCTTATTAATTTTGTGTTCTGTGTCTGTGTCTGTGTCTGTGTCTGTGTCTGTGTCTGTGTCTGTGTGTGTCTGTGTGTGTCTGTGTCTGTGTCTGTGTCTCTGTCTGTGTGTGTCTGTGTGTGTGTGTTGCAGTGACCACCCTGCGGCAGAGGCTTCTCCAGCCAGACTTCCAGCCGGCGGGGGCGTCTCAGCTGCACCCCAAACACAAGCACCTCCTGATCAAACGCTCACTGCGCTGCAGGGTCAGTAACCCCCTCCTCTATCTCTCTCTCTCTCTCACAGACACAGACACAGACACAGAAAATGCTTGCATTATCATTACACATCATCATTAAATGCTTGCTGCCCCCCCCCCCCCCCCCCCCCCCCCACACACACACGGACATGCATGCTGCACATCTGTACCCATTAAACATTTACATGCACATTGCATTTCCATTTACTCACATGGTGAATGCTTTTATCCAGAGTGACTTACAGGAGAGGGGGTGGTGTTGGGAGGGGGGGTGGTGTTGGGAGGGGGGTGGTGGTGGGGGTGGCAAGAGCTAATCTAGGTGATAACACTTAGAGTCAGTGCTGTTACACTGAGTTCCAATTTTCAGTTCTCTAATCAAAAGTGTGCCAGAGTCAGAATAGCTGCAGTCTTGACGTGCGCTGAGAGCACTTCAGCAGGTAGTGACGATGATAAGGGACTGTTCTGTTTCCATGGGAACAGATGGAGAGTGGCCATTCAGTACAACATGTGGTGAAGATCCTCACCGTTGTACAGTGCAGATGTGGTGCATACACAAGTCATGTCGCTCTGATACAGGAGCATCATTAGATTAGGCCACTGCATGATAGAAATGATGCACAACAGTAGTGGTTAGGTTAGACTAAAACTTTCTTACAGCATCACACAAATACATAACTAGCACCTTTTATAGTGGATTTTGCTTTTGCGATTCAATAATAGTCTTCTACTATTAGACTATATACTTGAGCCTGAAACTAGTCATAAACATCTCTTGAAGCTCACTTTTGGAGCCTCCCAAATGCTCATGCAGGTGTGTGTTTTTGTTTGTCTCTGTGATGTTTGACTGCGCCCACTCACCAAAACCTCTCACTCAGTCTCCACGGTGACTGCATTGGCAGAATTTCTCTGCCATTTGGCTCATAGCAAATAGATCATATCACACAGACTTATCTAACTCTATCTCTCTCTCTCTCTCTGTCTGTCTGTCTCTCTCTCTCTGTCTGTCTCTCTCTCCTTTCTCTCTTTCTCTCTCTCTCTCTCTCTCTCTCTCTCTCTCTCTCTCTCTCTCTCCCCCTCCAGAAATGTGAGCACAACCTGAGCAAGCCGGAGTTTAATCCAACTTCTATAAAGTTCAAAATCCAGCTGGTGGCTGTGTGAGTATTACATTATTCTCGCGTTATTCCGCACAAATATTTACTCCTTATCTCGCCCGAGGAGCCCTCAGGCCACCCTCTTCATCGGAAGCAGTAAAATATTTCATTTTTCAATCACTGCCTTGCAGGAGTTACATCCCTGAAGTGAGAATAATGTCCATCCCCAACCTTCGACACATGAAGGCAAGCAACTTTTCTATTAAAAGATCTTGTCTGTGTTTGGCATATATGACTGAGAAATGAGATGAGAATGGTTCAGCTGAAATGTAATTCTTCAGTTCATTATTCCACCAGAGTTGTGGTTCAGTTATAGTCCTAGTTTGTTTATGTGTGTGGTTGTATTCTATCTTTAAGTGTTTTTCACACTGATAAGATTTTTGCTTGTGATATTTGTTTTATTTGTATGTATAGTTTTAATCAAGACTTTATCTATTGTAAAAAAGTTGGCAACCAATATTTTACCATCAGCTGTGTTTATATGTAATTTTGTACTGTAGAATTGATGGACAGACAGTTGGAATACTTAACAGACATTGTAAATGTTATATTGTAGGTATTATGAATATGATAAAGCTTTCTGCATAGCCGTGGTATGCCAGTATATTGATGGTGTGATTCGTGTCCCTTGATTCTCAGGAGAGTCAGGTGTTGCTGACCCTCACCAACCCAGTGGAGCACGTCACCCACGTCACCCTGATCGCCTGTGAGGAGGGCGACTCCGACGACGTCAACAGCACTGCCAAGGTACCGCACACCATGGAGATGTTACATGAACTGGAGAGAGCAGTGGACTACCACTCCTGTTCACTTCAGTGGCCAAGGCTATGCTAGCTACTTCAGTGGCTTATGCTATGCTAGCTACTTCAGTGGCTTATGCTATGCTAGCTACTTCAGTGGCCAATGCTATGCTAGCTACTTCAGTGGCCAATGTTATGGTAGCTACTTCAGTGACCAATGTTATGCTAGCTTCTTCAGCCCAGGAAGTATGAAATTGACTGCAGTCAGCTGACATCTTGGATCGTGGTGCTCAGAGCCAATCTTGTGACCTGCAAACAGCACATGACGGAGACCACAGTAACCAAAACCCCCTACCCTGATTGGCCACACAGGCACATTATTGAAATTTCCTGGCCCAAAATTAGCCTGATGCTAACTAGTTGAAACCAGCCCTCCAAACACTCCTGACCCCCTGCTGTATACACCCCTCCGTCTCTTACTAACACACACACACACTCTCACACACATACACACACACACACACACATGGGTGGAGGCAAGCATGGGGAGGAATTCTTATCTAACTGTCCTGGACCTCCACACACAGCTTATTGATGGAGCACATTAATGGTGTGTGAAGGCTAATGCAGAGGTTTGCCCTGGGCCCATAAGTCTGTAGTTTATTTCATGGAGTGTTTACGCTTCCATCAATATAACCAGGGAAGCAGCTCTGCTGGAGTGAAAGGGGTTCAGCTTGGATGAGTTTTTGATAGTTTTTTTAGTGAGCAGCCTCAGAAGTGTGTGTGTGTGTGTGTGTGTGTGTGTGTGTGTGTGTGTGTGTGTGTGTGTGTGTGTGTGTGTGTGTGTGTGTGTGTGTGTGTGTGTGTGTGTGTGTGTGTGTGTGTTTGCTGAAATTTCATATCGCTCAGTGACTAATGGTAATGTGAATGTATGGGGTTGGTGTGTCACATTTGTGTATTTATGTCCGCAGGTTATGGTTCCTTCAAAGGAGCTGGTTTTGGCAGGGAAGGATGCGGCCGCAGAGTATGATGAACTGGCTGAACCACAAGACTTCCAGGATGACCCAGAGTAAGAGACCAACCCCAACACAACCCCTAACACAACCCCTAACACACCCCATTGCCCACTTGAACCATGCACATCCAGACTGCTGTTAGGGGCAGGCATGGTGAAATTGCTAACCGTTGAAATGGAAATGAATCCCTAACTGTTTAATATGAACTAACTGGGAAAAAGTCTTTAAATAACCAATACAACTTGACAAGAGTTCTATGCCTAGTAACGATGCGCTGGTCCACTCACACGCGGCCCGAAGTCACCCAATGCATTAATTTAACCAAACTGCAACTTGAACCGACAATATTAAACAATATGGTGCATTCTTTGGGCTAGGTAAAACGTCTACTTTTAAACGAGAACAGAATGTCCTCTGTCGCACGTTAACTACGCCTAACTGGAACGTTCACGACATCAGGGAAAACAAATGCAGCACAAACACTCATGAATTTTACATTCGTATATTCGCAACAGTGCATGTGACAAATATCAGCAATCTTTTACTGGACTACTTATTATTAGATTAGATTAAAAGTAATGTTGTTGATAACAATTCCCAGTACCGCAATCTTCGCCTACAACGTCCAGACTCTGCCAAAACTGCGATGAACAGGTGTGGAAGCCTTTGAAAAATTTTCAGGATAGCAGGATATTTTTTTATATAAATGTGCTTACAACTGACCATACATTACTATTATTATATATTCTATTAAGATGATATAGTATTAAGTCATTGTTTATGGCCTTGTAGAGTGATGGAAAGGAGAGAGAAGAGGGTGTGTCTCATTCAGTCATTTGTGTGTTGAACAGAAGTGATAAGGCCGTGAGATAGGCGCTTGTGTCAGGAATGTGTTGTACCTTGGCAGCTGAATGAATATGCACCCCATCACTCAGATAAGGGCAGATTATCAGGATGTCACGTCCTCAAATATTTAATTTTTTATTTAATTTGATTTTTTAACTGTACTTTTACAACTATTCATTTCTGCAGCCCTCTACTATGGGGAAAGCGTGAATGGGTCTCTCTCTCTTTCTCTCTCTCACTGTCTTTAACATATGAATCCCATTAATGTATTACGTAAAACAACATAGGATATGTAACACATTTTCATTCACACTCAGTCACAATCAGTCTTCCATAATGATAAAGGAACGGCTGTTGTGTATTCCCACCAGACTGTATTTAATTAAGCGTGACACGTGTAAAACATGGGAGATCTCATGCCAGTTAACCTGGCTATGAACTATCCTAGCCATCCCTAGCTTAGTTGCTAGCATAAAAAAAGAACTAATTTGAATGTAAAGTGAATATGAACTCGCCTTGATATGAAGCTGGCCAGGCATGTAACGTTGAATAAACTATGGCTAATACACGGGTGCGCTCAATACAGTAACCTGTAGAGTCCCTTAATACACAATGAAGCTAAGTGAATATTTTAAGTTTCTGGACCTCAGGCAGTCAGGAGTAGAGGTGTTGTCCAGTCTCTCGCCAAGGTCCTTCACCAAGACTGTCATTAAATGTCCACACTATAATACTACTACAGAGGCATATATCAGACAGAGAAACAGATACACATATCAACACAAACCTGGATACAACTATATTAGTTATTGTACAAACGCAGAAGATTCTAGGCCCACAAGGCTGGCCTTTAAAGCAGACCATACAAAGATAGGAAGGCCTCAGTTCTTTCCTTAAGTTGGAGTTCAGAAGCTAACATAGAGGCCCCATTGCACGGCCATCTCTACGTCAGTATCTCAAACTCACCCTGACAAGAACACGTGTAGAACATTCTTAGTCCTTAAGTGGTATTCCATAAGGATCACACTAACCTAGCAGCACATTTGACATGAGATAGAAACTTCCACCACCCCATACAGTTGTTTCCTTAAAGTAAATCACACTAACATAAAGATTTCTGCTAAAATCTCACAGTATACCATTTCTTCCTGGAATCCATCTAAAGGTATATTGTTTTGTTAATTGTGGGCGACAATGTTTAGAGATTGGCATTGCTTAAGACTTGATAACCTGATCACTATGAGTAGGGAATATTTGTGATCGCGAGTCAGTAGAAGAATATGACCAGCATAAAGCATTAGCTTATGCCGACTCCCACCACCCTCCACTCCTTCAATGGCAGGGTTTGCTCTAATGGCCGCCGCCAACGACTCCAAGGCAGTTCAGTTCAGTAAATTAGAGTGGGGAAAGGGGGCGTCCCTGCTGCTTTTCCTCTGGAAAGATTAAAGAATGAGGAAATAAGACCATTGATCATGGCTGCCGCTCTGGGAGTGTTAGTTTTACTTTATTTATTAGTTTGATCCGTTTATTAAAACCGGCACCAAAATCAAGCCTCGACAGGGCTGCATAAAAAAAAAAAACACTCGACCCCGTCAAAGGGCCTCTCAGCATCCAATTAGATGGCAGCCATTGACACTGTGCTGGAAGAGTTTATTAAGGAAGTGTAGAGGCCTTCATGGTTTATCAGTAGAAGGTGTTCCTTTCTCTGGAATCAGTGAAATAAGTGCTTTGTTAAGTGTTGGTTGAAGTTTGAAAAGCCTCCTGAAATACATTAGTTAGTATTGGAGTTATTATATCTATATGTTATTTGCAGTACTCTATTGGGAATCCATCGGTTCCAAGATGACATTTTTCTTTTCTTCCTGTGTAACTGGCTCATCAAGAAGAGCTGCTTGTTCAGAAGATATATTTGGAAGGTGTATATGAGCAAAGAAAACATTATTGCTGCAACAATTTATTTGGAGTGACATGATCTTTACAGATTGTCATCAAATTCTTTAAAAATTGAGGATGTCACAAGAGAGCGTCCTGTTCTTATCGCTGGAAGTATGTGGGCGAAGCTTTGTTCTTTTAGCCTTTTAGTCGAAATAGAGCATTCAGAGCATACTCTGACTTTTTATTGTACATTTTTAATGGATTTTGAATTTATATTTGCAAATGTTTTCAGAATAATGTATGGCCAATTCCTTTTCCTTTTCACTTGATTCTGCTTCCAGTCAATACTTTCTCTTATTCTCCTGGAAGTCTGTGCGATAATCTTGCCTCTGATGTTTTCAAATGCCTTCCACACCCTCGCCATGCTGTCTGTGCCACCCACATTGATCTCAGAAAAAGTGATGACAAGAATGATGAAAAAGTGATGACCAATGTTCTGCAAGGCCTTTAGCAAAAGCCTCATCCTTCAGCAGAGTTGTACTTCTTCTCCATCTGCTTCGTCAAAGTTTGTCTTCCTTTATATTTATACAGTTCGATAAAAGTTCAGTAGAGGCATGATCTGACAGAGAGATAGTATTAATGTTATGACAGTATTAGGATGGCTCTGGGAGATTCTTGAGTAGGACTTAAATATACATTCTTTTTTTTCTTGGACTTCCTTGGATTTAACTAATCGTTACACATCAATCAGGCCGTCGTCCTCTATTAGCCTGCAAATGGCAGCTCCGTCCTCTGGTGTTGAGTCCCATGAATATTTGCTTTTATCAAGCACCCCATCTACAACCTGATTCAAATCTCCTGCCACAATGAGTTGCCCTTGTGCATTTCACATGGGATGATGAAAGAAAAAATGATCAACTTAGGTCTGTGGGATGTCCGGTCCGCCCAATAATCTATCACACTATATATCACTAATCTTATCGTTGTCTCCGGGGTTGATCTGGCCGAGCCAGGAGAGCTGTGTGCGTTCTCAATTTCAAACTCGTTATCAATACTTATCCATACTGAGACCCTCCGATAGGCTCTTCTCTATGCATGCTGTCATGATGTCCCTTTCAATGCCCTCACTCAAACCGATCAATCGGATATTATTGCGGCGGCTTCTATTTTCCAAATCCTCCACACGGCTCCACTGTGTAGCCCGCTGTTGTTCGTCATCTATTGACTGGTGTTCACCATGTTGAATATCCAGCCTTCCGCCTCTGTTGACCGCTCTTGCATAGCGTTGACTGCGTTTTTCAGTTCTGCTGTGGTTTCTTTCATCTTTTACATGTCTGAGGCCACTGTATGAAGCATCGCACTTATTTTACTCTTTGAATCATTTTTCAGACTGACATTTTGCGTAGGTTGTTGTGAGCTAGTAGGGGAGTCCATTATAGTAGTCTGCCTCAAAATATTTTGAGGTTGTAGACATGCTACCATTAAGACTAATTGTCTCGATCAGTTGAAAGGTTAGTAACAGGATAATAGGCACATAAGAGTTAATAAAAGTGTGGCGAAAATAGCGGATAAATAAGCACTTAGTCAGTGAGGCTTTTGTAAGACAATTGCTAATGTACGGCCATCTTGCTTGACGATCCCATGTGACTCCCTTTTTGTGTGATTTTCATACATAAGTCATTTTGTACAGTGTGTGTGTGTGTGTGTGTGTGTGGCACCTCTGAGTAACAAAACTTATTTTTTCATTGGTCACCCAGTTTCTGGGAGTACGGGAATTGGCAATAATCATGTTTTTCTTTTTTTCTTTCTTTCCGTGTGAAGTGTGGTGGCGTTCCGGAAGTCCAACAAGATGGGCTTCTTCATCAAGGTGGTGCCGCAGCGCGAGGAGGGCGACGTCACCGTGGCGTTCCGGATGCGCCACGACTTCCGCAACCTGGCCGCGCCCATCCGGCCCAGCGAGGAAGGCGAGGCCCCCACCGAGGCCGTCTGGCTCACACACCACGTGGAGCTGAGCTTGGGGCCTCTGGCACCCTGAGCAGACTCCACACACACTTATATACACACATACACACACACACACACACACTCATGCAGTGTACACGCACTCACGTGAGCTCCCAAATACATATCAGAGAGAATAAAACATACAGACCACACACACACACACACACACACACACACACACACACACACACACACACACACACACACACACACACACACACACACACACACACACACACACACACACAAACACCATTGGAGCACTTCCAAACACTCACAACATCACACACTACTTGTTAGCCCAGAGACCTTGTCAGCTACATGCTAGCCAGCTAGTCATCCAACATGTACTTAGGAAGCTATTTAACTGCATGC
This sequence comes from Clupea harengus, assembly GCF_900700415.2. Lineage (NCBI taxonomy): Eukaryota > Metazoa > Chordata > Actinopteri > Clupeiformes > Clupeidae > Clupea > Clupea harengus. The sequence continues at coordinate 9,167,945 of NC_045171.1, forward strand.
AGTTGCTGTGTCCTGTACCGGTCATGTCCTATGCCCTTGGCAGACAGGATCCTGCCACAGGGTTTTAGAGTGCAATGGCGCTGTTCCTCTTCGCACAGTTTATTGTTAGCAAAACACAAAGGAGGTTGTAGAAGAGACGGCTAGTGGAACAGAAGCTCATTCAGTGTTCAGAGGTGAAGCAACGTCCGGTTGGATCCATGCTTGGGAGTGAAATGACATCAGATAGGTTTTTTTTTTTTTCCTCTTTCTTTTGTTTTATTTATTTGTTTTTTTTCCGAAGGTGAGATTTCTAAGCAGTATAGTTATGATTATACAGCGATAGAGAATGTTGTTAAAACAACCATTTTTCATATATGTTCTTTTGTTGTTGTTTTTGCCTTATTTTTTTAACACATTTTTCAAAGAAGAAGGCCTGTATTAAGATGAGCGGATGAATGAATATGGTTAATGAATATGTTTTTATGTTTTTTGTTTTTGTTTTTGCCTGTGTAGCTTGCAGTCCCTCTTTGTTGGTTTCCCCCTCAAGTCACTGGCCTTGTGAAAGCTTTTATTAGGCATATTTGCTGACCTTTGACCTTTTTCTTAGACATTGTTCTCAATCTCAGCATTCCTTACCTTCTGATGTCAACGTAAAACTGTTGTGATTGCAGATATTTTAGAAACGATTTGTTATTGAATTTGTTGCGTATTCTGCCGTTTCTGTGCCGCCCCATCTGGTGGCAAAACTTGCAAATTTATTGGCTTCTGCTTCTAATCAATAAAACCCTACATGCAGCATTTGAGTCCGGACTTCCTTGCAGTACCTGTAATTGCCACATGGTGTCAGCAGCGTACTACAGGAATTATTTCAGACTGCTGAACTGGTTTAAGATGAAACTGTCCATTGCTGTCATAATGAAGTTCTTGGATTTAATGCCCGTGTGAGCTCCACGGTCAAGGGGGTTATGCTATTCTCAGAGAACGCAAGTCGTGAGTGTTTTGTTAACATTGGCACGCAGAACTGCGTGCAGTAAACTGCACACATATGGCAATCTGGACCTATTATTGTGTATTTTTAGCAGCAGCAGATGTGAACAAGCATCCATGTTTCATGTTGCCAGATAATCATCACGCAGTATGCATTCGTTAGGGGAAGGAAACAGTAGTTAAGTTAGCATTTAACGCATGGTCTTTATCAAATCATTTACAGTTCTCACAAATGGCAAAGGTAACGCAGTTTGTCCATCCCCGAATGGGTTTCTTACAATTAGTAGGCTATTTAAGATGAAAAAATATATATATATTAGCGCCACATTCATTAATTGAATGATTAATCCTGACAGTAACCCTACCGCAATGGAAACATGAACGAGGTTCAGGTTTACATGTGAAGGAGTCACTTGAAATAATTTTGCCTCGCGAAGAGAACTAACAGAAGTGAGTCTGTTTAGCGTCTCGTAAATAACCGGCCAATCATTTGGCAGTGCGCAGAGCCTGGAATGGGAAAGTCTTTATAAACTAATTTCCCGGGATTCCACGGAGCGCCAAACCTCAGGCTATATCCAAGCTGCCCAGTGCGCATATTGCATAGCCCAACATTTTTGGCGTCTGGCATCATAACATTTCACAAAGCAGTGCAAATAATAGCCTTCTCAGACGACAGTTGGGTTGTTTAGCTCACGTCAAACTGCCACATTTGACAGCATGATCCTGTGGGCATTGGATAGTAATGTGCTTTAGCAACACAAAGCTGACTACACAGAACTCGAAATCAAATCCATATTACATGGGCCGGTAACATCTCACAAGAAACTATTAAGACTTTAAGCCACGATAAATGATGCTTAGGGATAGAGCTTAATAAAAAGGATTCATTGCTCAGGTCAGCTGCAAGGCAGTCGATCAGACTCTCAGTGGTATGTCCTATTTATTACTCCATGTATCCCTGTGATTTCTCTCTCTCTCTCTCATACTCTCTGAATGTTTCTCTCTGTCTCTCTTTCTCTCTCTCTCTCTCTCTCTTTCACACACACAGTGTGTGTGTGCTTACACATATAACGAAATCTGACTTTATTCCAGAGCGTGCAAACATGTTTGTACGGCAGCTCTCTTCATTACAGGCTGCCGGGTGCAGTGGGATGTGTTTTCGCTGACGTGCACCTGAAGTTATGTCCTCTGTGTGATATCAACCACCTGGGGCAGAAGCTTCTTTGCTTTTATCATGGCTGCCCCCTCGTCCCTCACGCCTTTGAACCCTCCACGAAGCCTGTCAGTCTTTTCTCTTCTTTCCATGTGTCTGACTGTGAGAGGGTGCTGTATGCATGACGAGTGTGTGTGTGTGTGTGGGTGTGGAGAGAGTGAGAGAGGGAGAGAGAGAGTGAGGCCCTCAGTCGTGTCTCCAGTATCTGTTTGCTTAATGACGCAGTGGTGGAGCCTTGACAGCGAGTTTTTGCCCTTTGTCGCTGAACTGTGAAAGCTTGTGGGTGATTTCAAGTGCACATTTTAGGCAAAACAAAATTCCTCCTGTGGCCCTCTGAACCCCGGCGAGACCTTCAGCCAAAAGGGGGAGAGACCGGAGGGAGAGCAGCTCAAATCTCCCCCCTGTAATCACAGGAACTGCTCTACAACTTCCAGCACCAACCACTGAAGCAAGAAACGCTCCATGGAGAAAAAAAAAAAAAAACATTCCTCGGGAGTAGGCAATGATCAGAGCTCATGAAGCACTGACTGTGTGTGTGTGTGTGTGTGTGTGTGTGTGTGTGTGTGTGTGCTCATGAAGCACTGACTGTGCTGCCCGACTGAAGGGTTTTTATGTAACACTTCACTACTTGATCTCCGAAAACCCATGTATTTTCAGTGTATATGTATGTTTGTATCTTTAGTACTCTTCTCCCACCCTTTATCTACCCCTCTGTCTCTCACTCATTCCCTCCCTCTCTCTCTCTCTCTCCCACCGTCTGCCTTTCCCTCTGTCTCCCACTCGTTCCCTCTCTCTCTCTCTCTCTCTCACTCTCTCCCACCGTCTGCCTTTCCCTCTGTCTCTCACTCGTTCCCTCTCTCTCTCTCTCTTTCCCACCATCTTCCTTTACCTCCGTCTCTTCCTCCCTCCTTCCTCCTGTCTCTCTCTCTCTCTGTGCACCCCTGTTCTCTCTTAGACTCTTAATATCTTCATATTTTTCTTACCTTAGGCCAGGGCCTATGAAACATTCCTCACTGGATTGCGAGCTGACAGCTCCCTGGACCTCTCCCCCATTACGTCATGCCAGAAACGAGCCATAAGTCACGGCCCGGCTCTGCACACAAGGGGGGGGGAAAGGAAAGGTAAGGCCACAGAAATAGAACACGGCTGGACAAACCTGAACAAACACTGGCCGTCTAGCGAATGTGCAGGGCAGGTGCGATCCTTTTTATTTTCCTGTACTGCCTTGGAATTAATGTTAATGGTTATCTCTTCACTTGTCCTTATCTTGCCTTTGAATGTTCCTTTTGCTCTTATTTCCATAAAGCGCATTGAATTGCCTCTGGTGTGTGAAATGTGCTGGAGAAATAAACCTTTCCTTCAGCTGTGAACACAGGTCGTCAAGTTAGACGTGTGCCGCCATTCGTCAGGGCTGTTGCACCCCCCCAAATTAATATTCCGCTGAGAACCTCTGTTCTCCTTTCTTTGCGTGTCACACAGATCTGAGCGCTCGATGCGTCACAAACCTGTCTGCGTGAGGCGGCCCGCAGGCCTGAGAGACACACAGAAAGTCAAACAGAAGGTGTCTGTCGCCTCTTTTTTGTCTTTCATCCCTTTTTTTCCTCTTTTTTTTTCGTGTGGGGGCAAGCGGAGGAAGGGTGCAAGGAGGAAGACAACCTGATTAATCACCGTGCTCCTTCTCTGCTCAGCGGACCATCATCTAGCTAATTAGCGGTAATTGATGGTGTCTGGGGAGATGGATGCTGGCGGGCTGTGGGGCCTCCTGACAAGGCCAGGACTCTGAAGCTCCAGCCCTGGCATCAGCTCGTGTGGCAGGATGGGATGACTCTCCCTC